>NC_141546.1:5585000-5872500 GCF_021556685.1 Rattus norvegicus | reverse complement strand
TACACAGATAGATAGGCATATATAAATATAAGCTCCTGAATCCTTTTTGTTGCTGGGGGAACATGGTTTCAAGATTAACACATTTTTATCAAAAACAGTTAAGATTCATCTTTGGTAAAAACTACATGTCCCTTCTCTTTCAGCTTCCTTGTCATCTCTAAGTGACAAAGTTTTTCAGTAGATGCCCTGGTCCTCTGACTCTTAGAGTTTTCCTGGCTCGTTTTTCAAAATGTTCCCTGAATCTCAGGTTTAGAAATTGTATTGCAGATGTATTTGTTTTTTAGTTGGCTTCCCACTATATATTGATGTGTGCATTGAGGCTGGTGGTTTCTGTAATGCTGTTTGCTGGAGAGGTGTGCTTAGCTTATGTGTATTAAAGCTATACTTGATTGTGGGCAAGTTTTAAGTTAGGCTAAATTCTAGAATACAGTAAGAAAATTTGCTGGTACTGTAAAATGGTGGTAACAGGTTCTCTTCTGAGATCTATGGCCTGCACTGGCATTTTTTTTTATATTCCTTTTTTGTTTAATCTTTTTTTTAACACTCCTGATTTTTTTTTATTAACTTGAGTATTTCTTATATACATTTCAAGTGTTATTCCCTTTCCTGGTTTCTGGGCAAACATCCCCCTCCCCCTCCCTTTCCTTATGGGTGTTCCTCTCCCAACCCTCCTCCCATTGCCGCCCTCCCCCCATAGTCTAGTTCACTGGGGGTTCAGTCTTAGCAGGACCCAGGGCTTCCCCTTCCACTGGAGCTCTTACTAGAATATTCGTTGCTACCTATGGGGTCAGAGTCCAGGGTCAGTCCATGTATAGTCTTTAAGTAGTGGCTTAGTCACTGGAAGCTCTGGTTGCTTGATATTGTTGTACTTTTGGGGTCTATAGCCCCTTCAAGCTCATCCAGTTCTTTCTCTGATTCCTTCAACGGGGGACCTATTCTCAGTTCAGTGGTTTGCTGCTGGCATTCGCCTCTCTATTTGCTGTATTCTGGCTGTGTCTCTCAGGAGCGATCTACATCCGGTTCCTGTAGGCCTGCACTTCATTGCTTCGTCCATCTTCTCTAATTGGGTGGCTGTATATGTATGGGACATAGTGGGGCAGGCTCTGAATGGGTGTTCCTTCAGTCTCTGTTTTAATCTTTGCCTCTCCCTTCCCTGCCAAGGGTATTCTTTTTCCTCATTTAAGGAAGGAGTGAAGCATTCACATTTTCATCATCCGTCTTGAGTTTCGTTTGTTCTAGGGATCTAGCATAATTCAAGCATTTGGGCTAATAGCCACTTATCAATGAGTGCATACCATGTATGTCTTTCTGTGAATGGGTTAGCTCACTCAGGATGATATTTTCCAGTTCCAACCATTTGCCTACGAATTTCATAAACTCGTTGTTTTTGATAGCTGAGTAATATTCCATTGTGTAGATGTACCACAAATTCTGTATCCATTCCTCTGTTGAAGGGCATCTGGGTTCTTTCCAGTTTCTGGCTATTATAAATAAGGCTGCGATGAACATAGTGGAGCAAGTGTCTCTTTTGTATGTTGAAGCATCTTTTGGGTATATGCCCAAGAGAGGTATAGCTGGATCCTCAGGCAGTTCAATGTCCAATTTTCTGAGGATCCTCCAGACTGATTTCCAGAATGGTTTTACCAGTCTGCAATGCCACCAACAATGGAGGATTGTTCCTCTTTCTCCACATCCTCGCCAGCATCTGCTGTCACCTGAGTTTTTGATCTTAGCCATTCTCACTGGTGTGAGGTGAAATCTCAGGGTTGTTTGATTTGCATTTCCCTTATGACTAAAGATGTTGAACATTTCTTTAGGTGTTTCTCAGCCATTCGGCATTCCTTCGCTGTGATTTCTTTGTTTAGCTCTGAACCCCATTATTAATAGGGTTATTTGTCTCCCTGCGGTCTAACTTCTTGAGTTCTTTGTATATTTTGGATATAAGGCCTCTATCTGTTGTAGGATTGGTAAAGATGTTTTCCCAATCTGTTGGTTGCCGTTTTGTCCTAACCACAGTGTCCTTTGCCTTACAGAAGCTTTGCAGTTTTATGAGATCCCATTTGTCGATTCTTGATCTTAGAGCGTAAGCCATTGGTGTTTTGTTCAGGAAATTTTTTCCAGTGCCCATGTGTTCCAGATGCTTCCGTAGTTTTTCTTCTATTAGTTTGAGTGTGTCTGGTTTGATGTGGAGGTCCTTGATCCACTTGGACTTAAGCTTTGTACAGGGTGATAAGCATTAATCGATCTGCATTCTTCTACATGTTGCCCTCCAGTTAAACTAGCACCATTTGCTGAAAATGCTATCTTTTTTCCATTGGATGGTTTTGGCTCCTTTGTCAAAAATCAAGTGACAATACGTGGGTTCATTTCTGGGTCTGCAATTCTATTCCATTGGTCTATCTTTCTGTCTCTTTACCAATACCATGCAGTTTTTATCACTATTGCTCTGTAATACTGCTTGAGTTCAGGGATAGTGATTCCCCCTGAAGTCCTTTTATTGTTGAGGATAGCTTTAACTATCCTGGGTTTTTTGTTATTCCAGATGAATTTGCAAATTATTCTGTCTAACTCTTTGAAGAATTGGATTGGTATTTTGATGGGGATTGCATTGAATCTGTAGATTGCTTTTGGTAAAATGACCATTTTTACTATATTAATCCTGCCAATCCATGAGCATGGGATATCTTTCCAAATTCTGAGGTCTTCTTTAATTTCTTTCCTCAGTGTCTTGAAGTTCTTATTGTACAGATCTTTTACTTGCTTGCTTAAAGTCACACCGAGGTACTTTATATCATTTGGGTCTATTATGAAGGGTGTCGTTTCCCTAATTTCTTTCTCGGCTTGTTTCTCTTTTGTATAGAGGAAGGCAACTGATTTATTTGAGTTAATTTTATACCCAGCCACTTTGCTGAAGTTGTTTATCAGCTTTAGTAGTTCTCTGGTGGAACTTTTGGGATCACTTAAATATACTATCATGTCATCTGCAAATAGTGATATTTTGACCTCTTCTTTTCCGAACTGTATCCCCTTGATCTCCTTTTGTTGTCTGATTGCTCTGGCTAGAACTTCAAGAACTATATTGAATAAGTAGGGAGAGAATGGACAGATTGTCTAGTCCCGGATTTTAGTGGGATTGCTTCAAGTTTCTCTCCATTTAGTTTAATGTTAGCAACTGGTTTGCTGTCTATGGCTTTTACTATGTTTACGTATGTGCCTTGAATTCCTATTCTTTCCAGGACTTTTATCATGAAGGGGTTTTGAATTTTGTCAAATGCTTTCTCAGCATCTAATGAAATGATCATGTGGTTCTGTTCTTTCAGTTTGTTTATATAATGGATCACGTTGATGGTTTTCCGTATATTAAACCATCCCTGCATGCCAGGGATGAAGCCTACTTGATCATGGTGGATGATTGTTTTGATGTGCTCTTGGATTCGGTTTGCCAGAATTTTATTGAGTATTTTTGTGTCGATATTCATAAGGGAAATTGGTCTGAAGTTCTCTTTCTTTGTTGGGTATTTGTGTGGTTTAGGTATAAGAGTAATTGTGGCTTCGTAGAAGGAATTCGGTAGTGCTCCATGTGTTTCAATTTTGTGGAATATTTTGGATAATATTGGTATGAGGTCTTCTATGAAGGTTTGATAGAATTTTGCACTAAACCCGTCTTGACCTGGGCTCTTTTTGGTTCAGAGAACTTTAATGACTGCTTCTATTTCCTTAGGAGTTATGGGGTTGTTTAACTGGTTTATCTGTTCCTGATTTAACTTCAATACCTGGTATCTGTCTAGGAAATTGTCCATTTCTTGAAGATTTTCAAGTTTTGTTGAATATAGGTTTTTATAGTAAGATCTGATGATTTTTTGAATTTCCTCTGAATCTGTAGTTATGTCTCCCTTTTCATTTCTTATTTTGTTAATTTGGACGCACTCTCTGTGTCCTCTCGTTAGTCTGGCTAAGGGTTTACCTATCTTGTTGATTTTCTCAAAGAACCAGCTTATGGTTCTGTTGATTCTTTCTATGGTTCTTTTTGTTTCTACTTGGCTGATTTCAGCTCTGAGTTTGATTATTTCCTGCCTTCTACTCCTCCTGGGTATATTTGCTTCTTTTTGTTCTAGAGCTTTTAGGTGTGCTGTCAAGCTGCTGACATATGCTCTTTCCTGTTTCTTTCTGCAGGCACTCAGAGCTATGAGTTTTCCTCTTAGCACAGCTTTCATTGTGTCCCATAAGTTTGAGTATGTTGTACCTTCATTTTCATTAAATTCTAAAAAGTTTTTAATTTCTTTCTTTATTTCTTCCTTGACCAGGTTATCATTGAGTACAGCATTGTTCAATTTCCACGTATATTTGGGCATTCTTCCCTTATTGTTATTGAAGACCAGTTTTAGGCCGTGGTGGTCCGATAGCACGCATGGGATTATTTCTATCTTTCTGTACCTGTTGAGGCCTGTTTTTTGACCAATTATATTGTCAATTTTGGAGAAAGTACCATGAGGAGCTGTGAAGAAGGTATATCCTTTTGCTTTAGGATAGAATGTTCTATAAATATCCGTTAAGTCCATTTGGCTCATGACTTCTCTTAGTTTGTCGACATCACTGTTTAATTTCTGTTTCCATGATTTGTCCATTGATGAGAGTGGGGTGTTGAAATCTCCCACTATTATTGTGTGAGGTGCAATGTGTTTTGAGCTTTAGTAAGGTTTCTTTTACGTATGTAGGTGCCCTTGTATTTGGGGTATAGATATTTAGGATTGAGAGTTCATCTTGGTGGATTTTTCCTTTGATGAATATGAAGTGTCCTTCCTTATCTTTTTTGATGACTTTTAGTAGGAAATTGATTTTATTTGATATTAGAATGGCTACTCCAGCTTGCTTCTTCTGACCATTTGCTTGGAAAGTTGTTTTCCAGCCTTTCACTCTGAGGTAGTGTCTGTCTTTGTCTCTGAGGTGTGTTTCCTGTAGGCAGCAGAATGCAGGGTCCTCGTTGCGTATCCAGTTTGTTAATCTACTTCTTTTTATTGGGGAGTTGAGGCCATTGATATTGAGAGATATTAAGGAATAGTGATTATTGCTTCCCGTTATATTCATATTTGGATGTAAGGTTATGTTTGTGTGCTTTCATTCTCTTTGTTTTGTTGCCAAGACGATTAGTTTCTTGCTTCTTCTAGGGTATAGCTTGCCTCCTTATGTTGGGCTTTACCATTTATTATCCTTTGTAGTGCTGGATTTGTAGAAAGATATTGTGTAAATTTGGTTTTGTCATGGAATATCTTTGTTTCTCCATCAATGTTAATTGAGAGTTTTGCTGGATACAGTAACCTGGGCTGGCATTTGTGTTCTCTTAGGGTCTGTATGACATCAGTCCAGGATCTTCTGGCCTTCATAGATTTTGGCGAGAAGTCTGGTGTGATTCTTATAGGTCTGCCTTTATATGTTACTTGACCTTTTTCCCTTCCTGCTTTTAATATTCTTTCTTTATTTTGTGCGTTTGGTGTTTTGACAATTATGTGACGGGAGGTGTTTCTTTTCTGGTCCAATCTATTTGGAGTTCTGTAGGCTTCTTGTATGTCTATGGGTATCTCTTTTTTTAGGTTAGGGAAGTTTTCTACTATGATTTTGTTGAAGATATTTACTGTTCCTTTGAGCTGGGAGACTTCACTCTCTTCTATACCTATTATCCTTAGGTTTGATCTTCTCATTGAGTCCTGGATTTCCTGTATGTTTTGGACCAGTAGCTTTTTCCGCTTTACATTATCTTTGACAGTTGAGTCAATGATTTCTATGGAATCTTCTGCTCCTGAGATTCTCTCTTCCATCTCTTGTATTCTGTTGGTGAAGCTTGTATCTACAGCTCCTTGTCTCTTCTTTTGGCTTTCTATATCCAGGGTTGTTTCCCTGTGTTCTTTCTTTATTGCTTCTATTTCCATTTTTAATTCCTTCAACTGTTTGATTGTGTTTTCCTGGAATTCTTTCAGGGTTTTTGTGTCTCCTCTCTATGGGTTTCTGCTTGTTTATTTATGTTTTCCTGGAATTCTTTCAGGCATTTTTGGGATTCCTCTCTGTAGGCTTCTACTTGTTCTCTAAGGGAGTTCTTCACATCTTTCTTGAAGTCCTCCAGCATCATGATCAGAAATGATTTTGAAAATAGATCTTGCTTTTCTGGTGTGTTTGGATATTCCATGTTTGTTTTGATGGGAGAATTGGGCTCCGATGGTGCCATGTAGTCTTGGTTTCTGTTGCTTGGGTTCCTGCGCTTGCCTCTCGCCATCAGATTATCACTAGTGTTACTTTGTTCTGCTACTTTTGACAGTAGCTAGACTGTCCTATAAGCCTGTGTGTCAGGAGTGTTGTAGACCTGTTTTCCTCTCTTTCAGTCAGTTATGGGGACAGAGTTTTCTGCTTTCGGGTGTGTAGTTTTTCCTCTCTCCAGTTCTTCAGCTGTTCCTGTGGGCCTGTGTCTTGAGTTCACCAGGCAGCTTTCTTGCAGCTGAAAAGTTGTTCTTACCTGTCATCCCGAGGCTCAAGTTTGCTCGTGGGGTGCTGCCCATGGGCTCTCTGCAGCGGCAGCAACCAGGAAGACCTGTGCTGCCCCTTCTGGGAGCTTCAGTTCACCAGGGTTCCAGATGGTCTTTGGCTTTTTCCTCTTTCGTCCGAGATGTGTGTGCAGGGAGCAGTCTCTTCTGGTTTCCCAGGCTTGTCTGCCTCTCTGAAGGTTTAGCTCTCCCTCCCACGGGATTTTGGTGCAGAGAACTGTTTATCTGGTCTGTTTCCCTCAGGTTCCGGAGGTGTCTCAGGCAGGGGTCCTGCCGCTCCTGGGCCCTCCCCCACGGGAGCCCAGAGGCCTTATACAGTTTCTTCTTGGGCCAGGGATGTGGGCAGGGGTGAGCAGTTTTGGTGGTCTCTTCCGCTCTGCAGCCTCAGGAGTGTCCACCTGACCAGGCGGTTGGGACTCTCTCCCACCGGGTCTGGGAGCAGAGAGCTGCTGCGGGCCGGGATCCGCTGCACTGGCATTTTATACAGCAACTTCGAGTCCTATCAAAACTAGACGAATGAAAAGCAGTTTTCATGTTAGATGAAGGTCAAATATTCTGAATCCTGTCAGAAGAATGTGATATTTTGCTCAATAAGGACTTGTCCTCAACCACTAAGAGGCACCAAGGTCAACACTAATAGCTTTTGTCATTTTGGGAATATCTCAGACTACAATTTACAACAGTACTGAGCTTTCTCATGCCTGATCCTTGTGTTTTTCTTTTATTGTCTATGGTGTTTGTGGAGAAGAAGTATTGTTTTTCCAAGTGGCACACCTTCATATAAGCTGTTTTTCATATGTATATACGTACACTTATATGGATTAAAGATTTTATGTAAATATGAAATGATATGATTACAGAGGTTTCAATAAATATATTTAGTGTACCTGGTTACTCCTCTGTCAATCTCTTTCCATATTCTCATTTCTCTTTCTTCCCCAATTAAAAGTCTCCTCTAGGTATTCTGGAGAAATGGTTCAGTGACTAAGAGCATTGACTGCCCTTTTATAAGACCTGGTTTCCAGATCATAATGTTCCTAAAGGTCTCTAACTCCAAGATATGATAATTTTACACAAACATACATACAGACAAAACACCAATGTGCATAAAAATAAAAATAAATAATTAAAAAACATTTAAAAGAAGTTCTTCCATTGAGTGGGAGTTTTATTTTTAGTATGCTATGTAGGATTGGGTTCACGGAAAGGTATTATCTAAATTTAATTTTGTCATGGAATATCTTATTTTCTCCATTCATAGTGATTGAAAATTTTAGTCTAGTAGTCTAGGCTATAGTGTAGTAGGCTGTTCTGTAGTCTTTTAGTGTCTGGAAGCCATCTTCCCAGGCCAGTCTAGGTTTTAGAGTCTCAGTTCAAAGTGCACAGATACGTCTGCCTATTTGTTGCTTCGATTCTCATGCTTCGAACATTTAATGTTCTTTCTTTATTCTGTGCATCTAGTGTTTCGGGTATTATATGATGGGAGGGTTTTCTTTTCTGTTCCAATCTGTTCAGTATCCTGTAAGCTTCTTGTATATTAGTAGACATTTCTTTCTTCAAATTAGGAAATTTTCCTTCTATGATTTTGTTGACCATATTTTCTGGGTGTTTGAGTTCCCAATTTTCTCTTTTATTCTTACACATTTGATGTTTTCATACTAATCCAAAATGTGATCAGTGTTTGGGATAATGACATTTTTGGATTTTGTGTTTTCTTTGACTAATATGTTGATTTCTTCTACCATTCTTTCTATGCCTGATACTTTTTTTTCCATATCCTGTAATCTGGGAGTGATTCTTACATTTGCCAGAGGGGTAATGTCTAAAATATGTGAGATCTCAAGAAGTTAGACACCAACAAATCAAATAACCCAATTGAAAGCAGGGTTCAGAGCTAAACAGAAAATTGTCAGCTGAGGAATTTACAAGGGCTGAGAAGCCTCTAAAGAAGTGTTCACCAGTCTTATTTATCAGGAAAATTCAAATCAAAATGACACTGAGATTCTACCTTATACCCACCAAATTGGTTAACGTCAAAAACTCAAGAGGCCAAATGTTTTGGTGAGGTTGTAGAATAAAGGGAACACTCCTCAATTGCTGGTGGGAATGAAAACTTGTAAAAGCACTCTAAAAATCAAATGGCAGTTTCTCAGAAAATTAGGAATAGTTCTACCTCAAAATCCAGCTGTATAACTCCTGGACATATACCCAAAATAACGCTGTACCATCCCACAAGGACACTTGCTCAATTGCATTCATACCAGGTTTATTTGTAATAGCCAAGAACAGGAAACAACCTAGAAACAGCCATGGCAGCTTTATTTGTAAACACTAGGAACAAAAGACTAAAATACTCTGTCACTGAAGAATATATGGTTCATTTATATAATGGAATTAAAAACAAGGACATCTTGGTAAAGTCAGGCAAATGGAACTAGAAAATAACACCCTGAATGAAGTAACCCAGACCCCAAAGAACATGCAAAGTATCTGCTCACTTATAAGAGGATATTATCCATAAAGTACATAATAACCATGTCATTATCAACAAACACAAAGAAGCCAAAGAACAAGGGGCTCTCAAAGGAGGGTGGTTTCTCAGAAGGGGAAACAGAGCAGATATCGGAGGTAGATAGAAGGAGGAAACTAAGTGAGGTATGGGAGCAAGGGTTTGGAAATGTAAGGAGATCAGATATAGGGACAACAGGGATGTTAGGAGAGTCATCATTGGCTGGTTAGGGGCAATTCCAGAAACATGGAATGGGGGCAGGCCTCAGGGCCTCTGTGTGGAAAATATAGCAGAGATTCCTGGAAGTGGGAATCTGAACTTGGCCAATTCCTATATGTAGTCAGGACTACCATAAAAAGGATAAGGAGAGGAACTCATTCATAAAACCTTCAGACTAAAATGGTCCTGGCCTACAAAATGAGCAGGGATATAGATTTAGGATATGGCCAATGAATAACTTTCCCAAACTGAGACTTGTCCTAGGGGAAAGTATCCATCCCTAACACTATTAATGATACTATGATATGCTTGTAGACAGAAACATAGCACAACAGTCCTCTGAGAGGTTTCACCTACAGCTGAACATTAGATCTGGCTTGGGAGCTTGGGGAGTATTAGGGAAGTGTTGGGAAAAGGATTGAACGAACTGAAGATGGGAACTCCACTAAAATAACAATGCCAACAATCCTGGATCCTTGGTTGCTTAATTAAAGAGTGAGCATAAGCAGTTCATAGGACCCCCTAGAATTTATGTGGAAGAAGATCACCTTGGTCCTGAACAATGGGAGTGGAGTCTCTACCTGAATCTCTTTTCTGTCTACTTGTGAATATTTTTCCATTAAATGCACTACCTTCGCTGGCCCAGTCAGAGAGAATGTATTCATTCCTGCATAGGCATGATGATTAGGAAAGAAAGGAGGGATGGTAATACCTAGATAGATTAGTGTTCTCTTTTGTCTTAAGAGAAGGGAGGGAGGAAGAGTTGTAGGTTTTGCATGAGGGAGTACTGGAATGATAGGCAGATCTGATATTGGTATGGAAAGTGAATAAAAATAAACTGCCCCTCTACATTCCCCTGCCCCGCCCTTCTCTTCTTAATTTCAGTGGAATGATTTAGCAAACACTTTAAAGGACCTTTAACATTCCTTATCTCTTCTGCATCAAAATAAGAAGTCAAATAGTTTCAATCTTTTATCACTTATAAGTTGTGTGTTTTAGAGCAATTTTCTTAAACCTTTAAGTCCATTTTCCTTCATCTATAAAGTAGATAGTACTAAGCAGTGTTTCTGTTCCTGTATTCAGGATGGTAACACTTGAAGATACTTTGTCACTCTTGGTGTATTTCTTTCTGTGTCTCTTTCTTTCTGTCTTTGTGGTATATATTTAGTTGGTCTGTACTGGTCTGTCTTCCCGTATACATGTGTGTCGAGGGCAGAAATGGACATCTGGTGTCCTGTTCTCTAATACTTATTCCCTCAAGACAAGTTCTTCCACGAATTTGGAGCTGGGCTTTCAGTCATTAAGTCCCAGTGAACCTCTAATCTCTACTCCTGCTCTGCTTCAGTGGGACAAACATTACGTGTTAAGATATGACCATGCCTGACTTTTAACATGGTGTTTGCGATTTGAACTTCAGTCCTTATGCTTGTGCATCATTTATGGCATTTTAAACAAAAATTCTTTTTGATATTCCTCCTTTCTTTGTCTCTTTATCTCCTTCCTGACTGGTGCCTTCTCTTTCTCTAGTAGCCTCCTTTCCACTTTTGTTAAATGTTTATTCTTTCAGTTCACTTTCTTCAACATTATTTTCCCCTGTTTTTTTTTTTTTTTATTTTCAAGATTTTATAAACTGTTCTATGCTTTATATACAAATATACAAACATTAAAGGTTGGGTTCTGTATTTGAGAGAAATTTTGTTTATTTTTTTCTGAGTTTGTTTTATGTCACTTGACACAATTCTTTCCAGATTCATAGGCTTCCTTTCCAATGTTGTTTTCTTTACTTCTTTTTAAAAGGAAATTATTTTTTCACCTTTATTAAATTGGGTATTCTTATTTACTTTTCAAATGTTATTCCCTTTCCCGGTTTCCATGCCAACATCCCCTAACCCCTCCCTGTCCCCTTCTTTATGGGTTTTCCCCTCCCAATCCTCCCCCCATTGCTGCCCTCCCCTCAAGATTCCTGTTCACTGGGGGTCCAGCCTTGGCAGGAGCAAGGGATTCCCCTTCCATTATGAACAGAATTCTTTCTCATTGTACATGGTCTTTTTGTTTTCTCGAAGTTGGGTGGTCAAATGACCAGGAGGACTGTTAGCTGTTAACAGCTGCTGCAGGATGTCTTAGGTTCACAAGCTCTGACAGCTGAGAGAGGATGACCTTGGAACATGGCAAAAGTGAAAGTTTGAAGATAATGGGGAAGAGAAGCATCTGGAACTGAGTACCGTTTCCTTGAAGTCTTGAGTACATCAATTTACATTAGTAAATATTCACATTAATTTATATAGTATGGAATATTAAATATTTCTGCTGATAATTTTAGCTATTCTATAACATTGACAACTGCCATCTTCCCTGAAGTTCTTACTAGTATTATACTTCATGGCAACATTTCCTACACACATATGTGTGTGTGTGTGTGTGTGTGTGTGTGTGTGTGTGTGTGTGTATACAATTTAAAAATACTAACACAATGGGAATAAACCTCATGATTTATAGTGAAATAGTACCTTCAGTAAATATAGATGCTTTCATCTTGACATACCATTTGCTGTTTGCTGTGAATGAATGTCAGCCATAAAAAATAGAACAGGACTGTTTATTTAGTGTTTTCATTTGCTATAGCAAATCTATCTGTCAGGAGAATTTGACAAGATGAGCATGGTTGGCTTGAGTCATATAGGAAGAAGGAAAAGACTGAAGATATTGGACTGTAATTTGGTGGATGAGAAATATACAAGTTAATAATGAAATCCAAATAAACTTCACACCCACAAAGATGATGGCCATCCGACACACAACTTAGAAAGCCTCCATCTTTGAATATGCACCAGTAAAGAACTTGAATTTTTCTAGGTTATACATTATTTGAAGGCATAATTTCTTCCTAGAGTTCCATGCAGGCAGTGCCTAGGATAGATGATATTTAATAATTTGTTAAAAAGATTTTTTGTGTATGCATATGTTTATGAATGTAGATATGAATACATGTAGTATAGGTATGTGTGCTTATATGCATTCATGCTTATGGAAGACAAAGTTGAGTGTAAGATGACTTTCTTGCTTTGACCTCTACTTTATGTTTTGAGATAATATCTTTGAACATAGACGTCACAGATTTCACTAGACAGGATGGTCAGAGAGGTTACAAGATCATCTTCTCCTCACTGGAAGATCTTGGAGTTAAAGTATGAGGTTGTGTGCACCTTTTTCTTTTTATTTATTTATTTATTTTTTTTATTAACTTGAGTATTTCTTATATACATTTCGAGTGTTATTCCCTTCCCGGTTTCCGGGCAAACATCCCCCTCCCCCCTCCCCTTCTTATGGGTGTTCCCCTCCCAACCCTCCCCCCATTGCCGCCCTCCCCCCATAGAATAGTTCACTGGGGGTTCAGTCTTAGCAGGACCCAGGGCTTCCCCTTCCACTGGTGCTCTTACTAGGATATTCATTGCTACCTATGAGGTCAGAGTCCAGGGTCAGTCCATGTATAGTCTTTAGGTAGTGGCTTAGTCCCTGGAAGCTCTGGTTGCTTGGCATTATTGTATTTTGGGGTCTCGAGCCCCTTCAAGCTCTTCCAGTTCTTTCTCTGATTCCTTCAATAGGGGACCTATTCTCAGTTCAGTGGTTTGCTGCTGGCATTCGCCTCTCTATTTGCTGTATTCTGGCTGTGTCTGTCAAGAGCGATCTACATCCGGTTCCTGTAGGCCTGCACTTCATTGCTTCGTCCATATTCTCTAATTGGGTGGCTGTATATGTATGGGTCATAGTGGGGCAGGCTCTGAATGGGTGTTCCTTCAGTCTCTGTTTTAATCTTTGCCTCTCCCTTCCCTGCCAAGGGTATTCTTTTTCCTCATTTAAGGAAGGAGTGAAGCATTCACATTTTCATCATCCGTCTTGAGTTTCGTTTGTTCTAGGGATCTAGCATAATTCAAGCATTTGGGCTAATAGCCACTTATAATGAGTGCATACCATGTATGTCTTTCTGTGAATGGGTTAGCTCACTCAGGATGATATTTTCCAGTTCCAACCATTTGCCTACGAATTTCATAAACTCGTTGTTTTTGATAGCTGAGTAATATTCCATTGTGTAGATGCACCACATTTTCTGTATCCATTACTCTGTTGAAGGGCATCTGGGTTCTTTCCAGTTTCTGGCTATTATAAATAAGGCTGCGATGAACATAGTGGAGCAAGTGTCTCTTTTGTATGTTGAAGCATCTTTTGGGTATATGCCCAAGAGAGGTATAGCTGGATCCTCAGGCAGTTCAATGTCCAATTTTCTGAGGATCCTCCAGACTGATTTCCAGAATGGTTTTACCAGTCTACAATGCCAACAACAATGGAGGATTGTTCCTCTTTCTCCACATCCTCGCCAGCATCTGCTGTCACCTGAGTTTTTGATCTTAGCCATTCTCACTGGTGTGAGGTGAAATCTCAGGGTTGTTTTGATTTGCATTTCCCTTATGACTAAAGATGTTGAACATTTCTTTAGGTGTTTCTCAGCCATTCGGCATTCCTTCGCTGTGATTTCTTTGTTTAGCTCTGAACCCCATTATTAATAGGGTTATTTGTCTCCCTGCGGTCTAACTTCTTGAGTTCTTTGTATATTTTGGATATAAGGCCTCTATCTGTTGTAGGATTGGTAAAGATGTTTTCCCAATCTGTTGGTTGCCGTTTTGTCCTAACCACAGTGTTCTTTGCCTTACAGAAGCTTTGCAGTTTTATGAGATCCCATTTGTCGATTCTTGATCTTAGAGCGTAAGCCATTGGTGTTTTGTTCAGGAAATTTTTTCCAGTGCCCATGTGTTCCAGATGCTTCCCTAGTTTTTCTTCTATTAGTTTGAGTGTGTCTGGTTTGATGTGGAGGTCCTTGATCCACTTGGACTTAAGCTTTGTACAGGGTGATAAGCATTAATCGATCTGCATTCTTCTACATGTTGCCCTCCAGTTAAACCAGCACCATTTGCTGAAAATGCTATCTTTTTTCCATTGGATGGTTTTGGCTCCTTTGTCAAAAATCAAGTGACAATAGGTGGGTTCATTTCTGGGTCTGCAATTCTATTCCATTGGTCTATCTGTCTGTCTCTTTACCAATACCATGCAGTTTTTATCACTATTGCTCTGTAATACTGCTTGAGTTCAGGGATAGTGATTCCCCCTGAAGTCCTTTTATTGCTGAGGATAGCTTTAGCTATCCTGGGTTTTTTGTTATTCCAGATGAATTTGCAAATTGTTCTGTCTAACTCTTTGAAGAATTGGATTGGTATTTTGATGGGGATTGCATTGAATCTGTAGATTGCTTTTGGTAAAATGACCATTTTTACTATATTAATCCTGCCAATCCATGAGCATGGGATATCTTTCCAAATTCTGAGGTCTTCTTTAATTTCTTTCCTCAGTGTCTTGAAGTTCTTATTGTACAGATCTTTTACTTGCTTGCTTAAAGTCACACCGAGGTACTTTATATCATTTGGGTCTATTATGAAGGGTGTCGTTTCCCTAATTTCTTTCTCGGCTTGTTTCTCTTTTGTATAGAGGAAGGCAACTGATTTATTTGAGTTAATTTTATACCCAGCCACTTTGCTGAAGTTGTTTATCAGCTTTAGTAGTTCTCTGGTGGAACTCTTGGGATCACTTAAATATACTATCATGTCATCTGCAAATAGTGATATTTTGACCTCTTCTTTTCCGAACTGTATCCCCTTGATCTCCTTTTGTTGTCTGATTGCTCTGGCTAGAACTTCAAGAACTATATTGAATAAGTAGGGAGAGAATGGGCAGCCTTGTCTAGTCCCGGATTTTAGTGGGATTGCTTCAAGTTTCTCTCCATTTAGTTTAATGTTAGCAACTGGTTTGCTGTATATGGCTTTTACTATGTTTAGGTATGGGCCTTGAATTCCTATTCTTTCCAGGACTTTTATCATGAAGGGGTGTTGAATTTTGTCAAATGCTTTCTCAGCATCTAATGAAATGATCATGTGGTTCTGTTCTTTCAGTTTGTTTATATAATGGATCACGTTGATGGTTTTCCGTATATTATACCATCCCTGCATGCCAGGGATGAAGCCTACTTGATCATGGTGGATGATTGTTTTGATGTGCTCTTGGATTCGGTTTGCCAGAATTTTATTGAGTATTTTTGTGTCGATATTCATAAGGGAAATTGGTCTGAAGTTCTCTTTCTTTGTTGGGTATTTGTGTGGTTTAGGTATAAGTGTAATTGTGGCTTCGTAGAAGGAATTCGGTAGTGCTCCATGTGTTTCAATTTTGTGGAATATTTTGGATAATATTGGTATGAGGTCTTCTATGAAGGTTTGATAGAATTTTGCACTAAACCCGTCTTGACCTGGGCTCTTTTTGGTTGGGAGACGTTTAATGACTGCTTCTATTTCCTTAGGAGTTATGGGGTTGTTTAACTGGTTTATCTGTTCCTGATTTAACTTCAATACCTGGTATCTGTCTAGGAAATTGTCCATTTCCTGAAGATTTTCAAGTTTTGTTGAATATAGGTTTTTATAGTAAGATCTGATGATTTTTTGAATTTCCTCTGAATCTGTAGTTATGTCTCCCTTTTCATTTCTTATTTTGTTAATTTGGACGCACTCTCTGTGTCCTCTCGTTAGTCTGGCTAAGGGTTTACCTATCTTGTTGATTTTCTCAAAGAACCAGCTTATGGTTCTGTTGATTCTTTCTATGGTTCTTTTTGTTTCTACTTGGCTGATTTCAGCTCTGAGTTTGATTATTTCCTGCCTTCTACTCCTCCTGGGTATATTTGCTTCTTTTTGTTCTAGAGCTTTTAGGTGTGCTGTCAAGCTGCTGACATATGCTCTTTCCTGTTTCTTTCTGCAGGCACTCAGCGCTATGAGTTTTCCTCTTAGCACAGCTTTCATTGTGTCCCATAAGTTTGAGTATGTTGTACCTTCATTTTCATTAAATTCTAAAAAGTTTTTAATTTCTTTCTTTATTTCTTCCTTGACCAGGTTATCATTGAGTACAGCATTGTTCAATTTCCACATATATTTGGGCATTCTTCCCTTATTGCTATTGAAGACCAGTTTTAGTCCTGGTGGTCCGAGAGCACGCATGGGATTATTTCTATCTTTCTGTACCTGTTGAGGCCTGTTTTTTGACCAATTATATTGTCAATTTTGGAGAAAGTACCATGAGGAGCTGTGAAGAAGGTATATCCTTTTGCTTTAGGATAGAATGTTCTATAAATATCCGTTTAGTCCATTTGGCTCATGACTTCTCTTAGTTTGTCGACATCACTGTTTAATTTCTGTTTCCATGATTTGTCCATTGATGAGAGTGGGGTGTTGAAATCTCCCACTATTATTGTGTGAGGTGCAATGTGTGTTTTGAGCTTTAGTAAGGTTTCTTTTACGTATGTAGGTGCCCTTGTATTTGGGGCATAGATATTTAGGATTGAGAGTTCATCTTGGTGGATTTTTCCTTTGATGAATATGAAGTGTCCTTCCTTATCTTTTTTGATGACTTTTAGTTGGAAATTGATTTTATTTGATATTAAAATGGCTTCTCCAGCTTGCTTCTTCTGACCATTTGCTTGGAAAGTTGTTTTCCAGCCTTTCACTCTGAGGTAGTGTCTGTCTTTGTCTCTGAGGTGTGTTTCCTGTAGGCAGCAGAATGCAGGGTCCTCGTTGCGTATCCAGTTTGTTAATCTACTTCTTTTTATTGGGGAGTTGAGGCCATTGATATTGAGAGATATTAAGGAATAGTGATTATTGCTTCCCGTTATATTCATATTTGGATGTAAGGTTATGTTTGTGTGCTTTCATTCTCTTTGTTTTGTTGCCAAGACGATTAGTTTCTTGCTTCTTCTAGGGTATAACTTGCCTCCTTATGTTGGGCTTTACCATTTATTATCCTTTGTAGTGCTGGATTTGTAGAAAGATATTTTGTAAATTTGGTTTTGTCATGGAATATCTTTGTTTCTCCATCAATGTTAATTGAGAGTTTTGCTGGATACAGTAACCTGGGCTGGCATTTGTGTTCTCTTAGGGTCTGTATGACATCAGTCCAGGATCTTCTGGCCTTCATAGATTTTGGCGAGAAGTCTGGTGTGATTCTTATAGGTCTGCCTTTATATGTTACTTGACCTTTTTCCCTTCCTGCTTTTAATATTCTTTCTTTATTTTGTGCGTTTGGTGTTTTGACAATTATGTGACGGGAGGTGTTTCTTTTCTGGTCCAATCTATTTGGAGTTCTGTAGGCTTCTTGTATGTCTATGGGTATCTCTTTTTTTAGGTTAGGGAAGTTTTCTACTATGATTTTGTTGAAGATATTTACTGTTCCTTTGAGCTGGGAGACTTCACTCTCTTCTATACCTATTATCCTTAGGTTTGATCTTCTCATTGAGTCCTGGATTTCCTGTATGTTTTGGACCAGTAGCTTTTTCCGCTTTACATTATCTTTGACAGTTGAGTCAATGATTTCTATGGAATCTTCTGCTCCTGAGATTCTCTCTTCCATCTCTTGTATTCTGTTGGTGAAGCTTGTATCTACAGCTCCTTGTCTCTTCTTTTGGCTTTCTATATCCAGGGTTGTTTCCCTGTGTTCTTTCTTTATTGCTTCTATTTCCATTTTTAATTCCTTCAACTGTTTGATTGTGTTTTCCTGGAATTCTTTCAGGGTTTTTGTGTCTCCTCTCTATGGGTTTCTGCTTGTTTATTTATGTTTTCCTGGAATTCTTTCAGGCATTTTTGGGATTCCTCTCTGTAGGCTTCTACTTGTTCTCTAAGGGAGTTCTTCACATCTTTCTTGAAGTCCTCCAGCATCATGATCAGAAATGATTTTGAAAATAGATCTTGCTTTTCTGGTGTGTTTGGATATTCCATGTTTGTTTTGATGGGAGAATTGGGCTCCGATGGTGCCATGTAGTCTTGGTTTCTGTTGCTTGGGTTCCTGCGCTTGCCTCTCGCCATCAGATTATCTCTAGTGTTACTTTGTTCTGCTACTTTTGACAGTAGCTAGACTGTCCTATAAGCCTGTGTGTCAGGAGTGTTGTAGACCTGTTTTCCTCTCTTTCAGTCAGTTATGGGGACAGAGTGTTCTGCTTTCGGGTGTGTAGTTTTTCCTCTCTCCAGTTCTTCAGCTGTTCCTGTGGGCCTGTGTCTTGAGTTCACCAGGCAGCTTTCTTGCAGCTGAAAAGTTGTTCTTACCTGTCATCCCGAGGCTCAAGTTTGCTCGTGGGGTGCTGCCCATGGGCTCTCTGCAGCGGCAGCAACCAGGAAGACCTGTGCTGCCCCTTCTGGGAGCTTCAGTGCACCAGGGTTCCAGATGGTCTTTGGCTTTTTCCTCTTTCGTCCGAGATGTGTGTGCAGGGAGCAGTCTCTTCTGGTTTCCCAGGCTTGTCTGCCTCTCTGAAGGTTTAGCTCTCCCTCCCACGGGATTTTGGTGCAGAGAACTGTTTATCTGGTCTGTTTCCCTCAGGTTCCGGAGGTGTCTCAGGCAGGGGTCCTGCCGCTCCTGGGCCCTCCCCCACGGGAGCCCAGAGGCCTTATACAGTTTCTTCTTGGGCCAGGGATGTGGGCAGGGGTGAGCAGTTTTGGTGGTCTCTTCCGCTCTGCAGCCTCAGGAGTGTCCACCTGACCAGGCGGTTGGGACTCTCTCTCACCGGGTCTGGGAGCAGAGAGCTGCTGCGGGCCGGGATCCGCTGCACTGGCATTTTATACAGCAACTTCGAGTCCTATCAAAACTAGACGAATGAAAAGCAGTTTTCATGTTAGATGAAGGTCAAATATTCTGAATCCTGTCAGAAGAATGTGATATTTTGCTCAATAAGGACTTGTCCTCAACCACTAAGAGGCACCAAGGTCAACACTAATAGCTTTTGTCATTTTGGGAATATCTCAGACTACAATTTACAACAGTACTGAGCTTTCTCATGCCTGATCCTTGTGTTTTTCTTTTATTGTCTATGGTGTTTGTGGAGAAGAAGTATTGTTTTTCCAAGTGGCACACCTTCATATAAGCTGTTTTTCATATGTATATACGTACACTTATATGGATTAAAGATTTTATGTAAATATGAAATGATATGATTACAGAGGTTTCAATAAATATATTTAGTGTACCTGGTTACTCCTCTGTCAATCTCTTTCCATATTCTCATTTCTCTTTCTTCCCCAATTAAAAGTCTCCTCTAGGTATTCTGGAGAAATGGTTCAGTGACTAAGAGCATTGACTGCCCTTTTATAAGACCTGGTTTCCAGATCATAATGTTCCTAAAGGTCTCTAACTCCAAGATATGATAATTTTACACAAACATACATACAGACAAAACACCAATGTGCATAAAAATAAAAATAAATAATTAAAAAACATTTAAAAGAAGTTCTTCCATTGAGTGGGAGTTTTATTTTTAGTATGCTATGTAGGATTGGGTTCACGGAAAGGTATTATCTAAATTTAATTTTGTCATGGAATATCTTATTTTCTCCATTCATAGTGATTGAAAATTTTAGTCTAGTAGTCTAGGCTATAGTGTAGTAGGCTGTTCTGTAGTCTTTTAGTGTCTGGAAGCCATCTTCCCAGGCCAGTCTAGGTTTTAGAGTCTCAGTTCAAAGTGCACAGATACGTCTGCCTATTTGTTGCTTCGATTCTCATGCTTCGAACATTTAATGTTCTTTCTTTATTCTGTGCATCTAGTGTTTCGGGTATTATATGATGGGAGGGTTTTCTTTTCTGTTCCAATCTGTTCAGTATCCTGTAAGCTTCTTGTATATTAGTAGACATTTCTTTCTTCAAATTAGGAAATTTTCCTTCTATGATTTTGTTGACCATATTTTCTGGGTGTTTGAGTTCCCAATTTTCTCTTTTATTCTTACACATTTGATGTTTTCATACTAATCCAAAATGTGATCAGTGTTTGGGATAATGACATTTTTGGATTTTGTGTTTTCTTTGACTAATATGTTGATTTCTTCTACCATTCTTTCTATGCCTGATACTTTTTTTTCCATATCCTGTAATCTGGGAGTGATTCTTACATTTGCCAGAGGGGTAATGTCTAAAATATGTGAGATCTCAAGAAGTTAGACACCAACAAATCAAATAACCCAATTGAAAGCAGGGTTCAGAGCTAAACAGAAAATTGTCAGCTGAGGAATTTACAAGGGCTGAGAAGCCTCTAAAGAAGTGTTCACCAGTCTTATTTATCAGGAAAATTCAAATCAAAATGACACTGAGATTCTACCTTATACCCACCAAATTGGTTAACGTCAAAAACTCAAGAGGCCAAATGTTTTGGTGAGGTTGTAGAATAAAGGGAACACTCCTCAATTGCTGGTGGGAATGAAAACTTGTAAAAGCACTCTAAAAATCAAATGGCAGTTTCTCAGAAAATTAGGAATAGTTCTACCTCAAAATCCAGCTGTATAACTCCTGGACATATACCCAAAATAACGCTGTACCATCCCACAAGGACACTTGCTCAATTGCATTCATACCAGGTTTATTTGTAATAGCCAAGAACAGGAAACAACCTAGAAACAGCCATGGCAGCTTTATTTGTAAACACTAGGAACAAAAGACTAAAATACTCTGTCACTGAAGAATATATGGTTCATTTATATAATGGAATTAAAAACAAGGACATCTTGGTAAAGTCAGGCAAATGGAACTAGAAAATAACACCCTGAATGAAGTAACCCAGACCCCAAAGAACATGCAAAGTATCTGCTCACTTATAAGAGGATATTATCCATAAAGTACATAATAACCATGTCATTATCAACAAACACAAAGAAGCCAAAGAACAAGGGGCTCTCAAAGGAGGGTGGTTTCTCAGAAGGGGAAACAGAGCAGATATCGGAGGTAGATAGAAGGAGGAAACTAAGTGAGGTATGGGAGCAAGGGTTTGGAAATGTAAGGAGATCAGATATAGGGACAACAGGGAAGATAGGAGAGTCATCATTGGCTGGTTAGGGGCAATTCCAGAAACATGGAATGGGGGCAGGCCTCAGGGCCTCTGTGTGGAAAATATAGCAGAGATTCCTGGAAATGGGAATCTGAACTTGGCCAATTCCTATATGTAGTCAGGACTACCATAAAAAGGATAAGGAGAGGAACTCATTCATAAAACCTTCAGACTAAAATGGTCCTGGCCTACAAAATGAGCAGGGATATAGATTTAGGATATGGCCAATGAATAACTTTCCCAAACTGAGACTTGTCCTAGGGGAAAGTATCCATCCCTAACACTATTAATGATACTATGATATGCTTGTAGACAGAAACATAGCACAACAGTCCTCTGAGAGGTTTCACCTACAGCTGAACATTAGATCTGGCTTGGGGGCTTGGGGAGTATTAGGGAAGTGTTGGGAAAAGGATTGAACGAACTGAAGATGGGAACTCCACTAAAATAACAATGCCAACAATCCTGGATCCTTGGTGGCTTAATTAAAGAGTGAGCATAAGCAGTTCATAGGACCCCCTAGAATTTATGTGGAAGAAGATCACCTTGGTCCTGAACAATGGGAGTGGAGTCTCTACCTGAATCTCTTTTCTGTCTACTTGTGAATATTTTTCCATTAAATGCACTACCTTCGCTGGCCCAGTCAGAGAGAATGTATTCATTCCTGCATAGGCATGATGATTAGGAAAGAAAGGAGGGATGGTAATACCTAGATAGATTAGTGTTCTCTTTTGTCTTAAGAGAAGGGAGAGAGGAAGAGTTGTAGGTTTTGCATGAGGGAGTACTGGAATGATAGGCAGATCTGATATTGGTATGGAAAGTGAATAAAAATAAACTGCCCCTCTACATTCCCCTGCCCCGCCCTTCTCTTCTTAATTTCAGTGGAATGATTTAGCAAACACTTTAAAGGACCTTTAACATTCCTTATCTCTTCTGCATCAAAATAATAAGTCAAATAGTTTCAATCTTTTATCACTTATAAGTTGTGTGTTTTAGAGCAATTTTCTTAAACCTTTAAGTAAATTTTCCTTCATCTATAAAGTAGATAGTACTAAGCAGTGTTTCTGTTCCTGTATTCAGGATGGTAACACTTGAAGATACTTTGTCACTCTTGGTGTATTTCTTTCTGTGTCTCTTTCTTTCTGTCTTTGTGGTATATATTTAGTTGGTCTGTACTGGTCTGTCTTCCCGTATACATGTGTGTCGAGGGCAGAAATGGACATCTGGTGTCCTGTTCTCTAATACTTATTCCCTCAAGACAAGTTCTTCCACGAATTTGGAGCTGGGCTTTCAGTCATTAAGTCCCAGTGAACCTCTAATCTCTACTCCTGCTCTGCTTCAGTGGGACAAACATTACGTGTTAAGATATGACCATGCCTGACTTTTAACATGGTGTTTGCGGTTTGAACTTCAGTCCTTATGCTTGTGCATCATTTATGGCATTTTAAACAAAAATTCTTTTTGATATTCCTCCTTTCTTTGTCTCTTTATCTCCTTCCTGACTGGTGCCTTCTCTTTCTCTAGTAGCCTCCTTTCCACTTTTGTTAAATGTTTATTCCTTCAGTTCACTTTCTTCAACATTATTTTCCCCTGTTTTTTTTTTTTATTTTCAAGATTTTATAAACTGTTCTATGCTTTATATACAAATATACAAACATTAAAGGTTGGGTTCTGTATTTGAGAGAAATTTTGTTTATTTTTTTCTGAGTTTGTTTTATGTCACTTGACACAATTCTTTCCAGATTCATAGGCTTCCTTTCCAATGTTGTTTTCTTTACTTCTTTTTAAAAGGAAATTATTTTTTCACCTTTATTAAATTGGGTATTCTTATTTACTTTTCAAATGTTATTCCCTTTCCCGGTTTCCATGCCAACATCCCCTAACCCCTCCCTGTCCCCTTCTTTATGGGTTTTCCCCTCCCAATCCTCCCCCCATTGCTGCCCTCCCCTCAAGATTCCTGTTCACTGGGGGTCCAGCCTTGGCAGGAGCAAGGGATTCCCCTTCCATTATGAACAGAATTCTTTCTCATTGTACATGGTCTTTTTGTTTTCTCGAAGTTGGGTGGTCAAATGACCAGGAGGACTGTTAGCTGTTAACAGCTGCTGCAGGATGTCTTAGGTTCACAAGCTCTGACAGCTGAGAGAGGATGACCTTGGAACATGGCAAAAGTGAAAGTTTGAAGATAATGGGGAAGAGAAGCATCTGGAACTGAGTACCGTTTCCTTGAAGTCTTGAGTACATCAATTTACATTAGTAAATATTCACATTAATTTATATAGTATGGTCATATTAAATATTTCTGCTGATAATTTTAGCTATTCTATAACATTGACAACTGCCATCTTCCCTGAAGTTCTTACTAGTATTATACTTCATGGCAACATTTCCTACACACATATGTGTGTGTGTGTGTGTGTGTGTGTGTGTGTGTGTGTGTGTGTGTATACAATTTAAAAATACTAACACAATGGGAATAAACCTCATGATTTATAGTGAAATAGTACCTTCAGTAAATATAGATGCTTTCATCTTGACATACCATTTGCTGTTTGCTGTGAATGAATGTCAGCCATAAAAAATAGAACAGGACTGTTTATTTAGTGTTTTCATTTGCTATAGCAAATCTATCTGTCAGGAGAATTTGACAAGATGAGCATGGTTGGCTTGAGTCATATAGGAAGAAGGAAAAGACTGAAGATATTGGACTGTAATTTGGTGGATGAGAAATATACAAGTTAATAATGAAATCCAAATAAACTTCACACCCACAAAGATGATGGCCATCCGACACACAACTTAGAAAGCCTCCATCTTTGAATATGCACCAGTAAAGAACTTGAATTTTTCTAGGTTATACATTATTTGAAGGCATAATTTCTTCCTAGAGTTCCATGCAGGCAGTGCCTAGGATAGATGATATTTATTAATTTGTTAAAAAGATTTTTTGTGTATGCATATGTTTATGTATGTAGATATGAATACATGTAGTATAGGTATGTGTGCTTATATGCATTCAAGCTTATGGAAGACAAAGTTGAGTGTAAGATGACTTTCTTGCTTTGACCTCTACTTTATGTTTTGAGATAATATCTTTGAACATAGACCTCACAGATTTCACTAGACAGGATGGTCAGAGAGGTTACAAGATCATCTTCTCCTCACTGGAAGATCTTGGAGTTAAAGTATGAGGTTGTGTGCACCTTTTTCTTTTTATTTATTTATTTATTTTTTTTATTAACTTGAGTATTTCTTATATACATTTCGAGTGTTATTCCCTTTCCCGGTTTCCGGGCAAACATCCCCCTCCCCCCTCCCCTTCCTAATGGGTGTTCCCCTCCCAACCCTTCCCCCATTGCCGCCCTCCCCCCATAGAATAGTTCACTGGGGGTTCAGTCTTAGCAGGACCCAGGGCTTCCCCTTCCACTGGTGCTCTTACTAGGATATTCATTGCTACCTATGGGGTCAGAGTCCAGGGTCAGTCCATGTATAGTCTTTAGGTAGTGGCTTAGTCCCTGGAAGCTCTGGTTGCTTGGCATTGTTGTATTTTGGGGTCTCGAGCCCCTTCAAGCTCTTCCAGTTCTTTCTCTGATTCCTTCAATAGGGGACCTATTCTCAGTTCAGTGGTTTGCTGCTTGCATTCGCCTCTGTATTTGCTGTATTCTGGCTGTGTCTCTCAGGAGCGATCTACATCCGGCTCCTGTCGGTCTGCACTTCTTTGCTTCATCCATCTTGTCTAATAGGGTGGCTGTATATGTATGGGCCAAATGTGGGGCAGGCTCTGAATGGGTGTTCCTTCACTCTCTGTTTTAATCTTTGCCTCTCCCTTCCCTGCCAAGGGTATTCTTTTTCCTCATTTAAAGAAGGAGTGAAGCATTCACATTTTAATCATCCGTCTTGACTTTCGTTTGTTCTAGGGATCTAGCATAATTCAAGCATTTGGGCTAATAGCCACTTATCAATGAGTGCATACCATGTATGTCTTTCTGTGATTGGGTTAGCTCACTCAGAATGATATTTTCCAGTTCCAACCATTTGCCTACGAATTTCATAAACTCGTTGTTTTTGATAGCTGAGTAATATTCCATTGTGTAGATGTACCACATTTTCTGTATCCATTCCTCTGTTGAAGGGCATCTGGGTTCTTTCCATTTTCTGGCTATTATAAATAAGGCTGCGATGAACATAGTGGAGCACGTGTCTCTTTTATATGTTGAGGCATCTTTTGGGTATATGCCCAAGAGAGGTATAGCTGGATCCTCAGGCAGTTCAATGTCCAATTTTCTGAGGAACCTCCAGACTGATTTCCAGAATGGTTTTACCAGTCTGCAATCCCACCAACAATGGAGGAGTGTTCCTCTTTCTCCACATCCTCGCCAGCATCTGCTGTCACCTGAGTTTTTGATCACTGGTGTGAGGTGAAATCTCAGGGTTGTTTTGATTTGCATTTCCCTTATGACTAAAGATGTTGAACATTTCTTTAGGTGTTTCTCAGCCATTCGGCATTCCTCAGATGTGAATTCTTTGTTTAGCTCTGAACCCCATTTTTTAATAGGGTTATTTGTTTCCCTGCGGTCTAACTTCTTGAGTTAGTTGTATATTTTGGATTTAAGGCCTCTATATGTTGTAGAATTGGTAAAGATCTTTTCCCAATCTGTTGGTTGCCGTTTTGTCCTAACCACAGTGTCCTTTTCCTTACAGAAGCTTTGCAGTTTTATGAGATCCCATTTGTCGATTCTTGATCTTAGAGCATAAGCCATTGGTGTTTTGTTCAGGAAATTTTTTCCAGTGCCCATGTGTTCCAGATGCTTCCGTAGTTTTTCTTCTATTAGTTTGAGTGTGTCTGGTTTGATGTGGAGGTCCTTGATCCACTTGGACTTAAGCTTTGTACCTCAGATGTGAATTCTTTGTTTAGCTCTGAACCCCATTTTTTAATAGGGTTATTTGTTTCCCTGCGGTCTAACTTCTTGAGTTCTTTGTATATTTTGTATTTAAGGCCTCTGTCTGTTGTAGGATTGGTAAAGATCTTTTCCCAATCTTATGGTTGCCGTTTTGTCCTAACCACAGTCTTCTTGCCTTACAGAAGCTTTGCAGTTTTATGAGATCCCATTTGTCGATTCTTGATCTTAGAGCATAAGACATTGGTGTTTGGTTCAGGAAATTTTTTCCAGTGCCCATGTGTTCCAGATGCTTCCCTAGTTTTTCTTCTATTAGTTTGAGTGTGTCTGGTTTGATGTGGAGGTCCTTAATCCACTTAGACTTAAGCTTTGTACAGGGTGATAAGCATGGATCAATATGCATTTTTCTACATGTTGGCCTCTAGTTGAACCAGCACCATTTGCTGAAAATGCTATCTTTTTTCCATTGGATGGTTTTGGCTCCTCTGTCAAAAATCAAGTGACCATAGGTGTGTGGCTTCATTTCTGGGTCTTCAATTCGATTCCATTGGTCTATCTGTCTGTCTCTGTACCAATAGCAAGCAGTTTTTATCACTATTGCTCTGTAATACTGCTTGAGTTCAGGGATAGTGATTCCCCCTGAAGTCCTTTTAGTGTTGAGGATAGCTTTAGCTATCCTGGGTTTTTTGTTATTCCAGATGAATTTGCAAATTGTTCTGTCTAACTCTTTGAAGAATTGGATTGGTATTTTGATGGGGATTGCATTGAATCTGTAGATTGCTTTTGGTAAAATGGCCATTTTTACTATATTAATCCTGCCAATCCATGAGCATGGGATATCTTTCCATCTTCTGAGGTCTTCTTCAATTTCTTTCCTCAGTGTCTTGAAGTTCTTATTGTACAGATCTTTTACTTGCTTGGTTAAAGTCACACCGTGGTACTTTATATTATTTGGGTCTATTATGAAGGGTGTTGTTTCTCTAATTTCTTTCTCGGCTTGTTTCTCTTTTGTATAGAGGAAGGCAACTGATTTATTTGAGTTAATTTTATACCCAGCCACTTTGCTGAAGTTGTTTATCAGCTTTAGTAGTTCTCTGGTGGAACTTTTGGGATCACTTAAATATACTATCATGTCATCTGCAAATATTGATATTGTGACCTCTTCTTTTCCGATCTGTATCCCCTTGATCTCCTTTTGTTGTCTGATTGCTCTGGCTAGAACTTCAAGAACTATATTGAATAAGTAGGGAGAGAGTGGGCAGCCTTGTCTAGTCCCGGATTTAATGGGATTGCTTCAAGTTTCTGTCCATTTAGTTTAATGTTAGCAACTGGTTTGCTGTATATGGCTTTTACTATGTTTAGGTATGGGCCGTGAATTCCTATTCTTTCCAGGACTTTTATCATGAAGGGGTGTTGAATTTTGTCAAATGCTTTCTCAGCATCTAATGAAATGATCATGTGGTTATGTTCTTTCAGTTTGTTTATATAATGGATCACGTTGATGGTTTTCCGTATATTAAACCATCCCTGCATGCCAGGGATGAAGCCTACTTGATCATGGTGGATGATTGTTTTGATGTGCTCTTGGATTCGGTTTGCCAGAATTTTATTGAGTATTTTTGCATCGATATTCATAAGGGAAATTGGTCTGAAGTTCTCTTTCTTTGTTGTGTCTTTGTGTGGTTTAGGTATAAGAGTAATTGTGGCTTCATAGAAGGAATTCGGTAGTGCTCCATGTGTTTTAATTTTGTGGAATATTTTGGATAATATTGGTATGAGGTCTTCTATGAAGGTTTGATAGAATTTTGCACTAAACCCGTCTTGACCTGGGCTCTTTTTGGTTGGGAGACGTTTAATGACTGCTTCTATTTCCTTAGGAGTTATGGGGTTGTTTAACTGGTTTATCTGTTCCTGATTTAACTTCAATACCAGGTATCTGTCTAGGAAATTGTCCATTTCTTGAAGATTTTCAAATTTTGTTGAATATAGGTTTTTATAGTAAGATCTGACGATTTTTTGAATTTCCTCTGAATCTGTAGTTATGTCTCCCTTTTCATTTCTGATTTTGTTAATTTGGACGCACTCTCTGTGTCCTCTCGTTAGTCTGGCTAAGGGTTTATCTATCTTTTTGATTTTCTCAAAGAACCAACTTTTGGTTCTGTTGATTCTTTCTATGGTCCTTTTTGTTTCTTCTTGGTTGATTTCAGCTCTGAGTTTGATTATTTCCTGTCTTCTACTCCTCCTGGGTGTATTTGCTTCTTTTTGTTCTAGAGCTTTTAGGTGTGCTGTCAAGCTGCTGACATATGCTCTTTCCTGTTTCTTTATGCAGGCACTCAGCGCTATGAGTTTTCCTCTTAGCACAGCTTTCATTGTGTCCCATAAGTTTTGGTATGTTGTACCTTCATTTTCATTAAATTCTAAAAAGTTTTTAATTTCTTTCTTTATTTCTTCCTTGACCAGGTTATCTTTGAGTAGAGCATTGTTCAATTTCCACGTATATGTGGGCATTCTTCCCTTAGTGTTATTGAAGACCAGTTTTAGGCCTTGGTGGTCCGATAGCACGCATGGGATTATTTCTGTCTTTCTGTACCTGTTGAGGCCCGTTTTTTGACCAATTATATGGTCAATTTTGGAGAAAGTACCATGAGGAGCTGAGAAGAAGGTATATCCTTTTGCTTTAGGATAGAATGTTCTATAAATATCCGTTAAGACCATTTGGCTCATGACTTCTCTTAGTCTGTCTACATCTCTGTTTAATTTCTGTTTCCATGATCTGTCCATTGATGAGAGTGGGGTGTTGAAATCTCCCACTATTATTGTGTGAGGTGCAATGTGTGTTTTGAGCTTTAGTAAGGTTTCTTTTACATATGTAGGTGCCCTTGTATTTGGGGCATAGATATTTAGGATTGAGAGTTCATCTTGGTGGATTTTTCCTTTGATGAATATGAAGTGTCCTTCCTTATCTTTTTTGATGACTTTTAGTTGGAAATTGATTTTATTTGATATTAAAATGGCTACTCCAGCTTGCTTCTTCTGACCATTTGCTTGGAAAGTTGTTTTCCAGCCTTTCACTCTGAGGTAGTGTCTGTCTTTGTCTCTGAGGTGTGTTTCCTGTAGGCAGCAGAATGCAGGGTCCTCGTTGCGTATCCAGTTTGTTAATCTACTTCTTTTTATTGGGGAGTTGAGGCCATTGATATTGAGAGATATTAAGGAATAGTGATTATTTTTTCCCTTTATATTCATATTTGGATGTGAGGTTATGTTTGTGTGCTTTCATTCTCTTTGTTTTGTTGCCAAGACGATTAGTTTCTTCCTTCTTCTAGGGTATAACTTGCCTCCTTATGTTGGGCTTTACCATTTATTATCCTTTGTACTGCTTCATTTGTAGAAAGATATTGTGTAAATTTGGTTTTGTCATGGAATATCTTGGTTTCTCCATCAATGTTAATTGAGAGTTTTGCTGGATACAGTAATCTGGGCTGGCATTTGTGTTCTCTTAGGGTCTGTATGACATCAGTCCAGGATCTTCTGGCCTTCATAGTTTCTGGCGAGAAGTCTGGTGTGATTCTGATTGGTCTCCCTTTATATGTTACTTGACCTTTTTCCCTTCCTGCTTTTAATATTCTTTCTTTATTTTGTGTGTTTGGTGTTTTGACAATTATGTGACGGGAGGTGTTTCTTTTCTGGTCCACTCTATTTAGAGTTCTCTAGGCTTCTTGTATGTCTACGGGTATCTCTTTTTTTAGGTTAGGGAAGTTTTCTTCTATGATTTTGTTGAAGATATTTACTGGTCCTTTGAGCTGGGAGTCTTCACTCTCTTCTATACCTATTATCCTTAGGTTTGATCTTCTCATTGAGTCCTGGATTTCCTGTATGTTTTGGACCAGTAGCTTTTTCAGCTTTACATTATCTTTGACAGTTGATTCGATGATTTCAATGGAATCTTCTGCTCCTGAGATTCTCTCTTCCATCTCTTGTATTCTGTTGGTGAAGCTTGTATCTACAGCTCCTTGTCTCTTCTTTTGGTTTTCTATATCCAGGGTTGTTTCCACGTGTTCTTTCTTGATTGCTTCTATTTCCATTTTTAATTCCTTCAACTGTTTGATTGTGTTTTCCTGGAATTCTTTCAGGGATTTTTGCGATTCCTCTCTGTAGGCTTCTACTTGTTTATTAATGTTTTCCTGTGTTTCCCTAAGTGTGTTCATGTCTTTCTTGAAGTCCTCCAGCATCATGATCAAATATGATTTTGAAACTAGATCTTGCTTTTCTGGTGTGTTTGGATATTCCATGTTTGTTTTGGTGGGAGAATTGGGCTCCGATGATGGCATGTAGTGTTGGTTTCTGTTGCTTGGGTTCCTGTGCTTGCCTCTCGCCATCAGATTATCTCTAGTGTTACTTTGTTCTGCTATTTCTGACAGTGGCTAGACTGTCCTATAAGCCTGTGTGTCAGGAGTGCTGTAGACATGTTTTCCTCTCTTTCAGTCAGTTATGGGGACAGTGTGTTCTGCTTTCGGGCATGTAGTTTTTCCTCTCTACAGGTCTTCAGCTGTTCCTGTGGGCCTGTGTCTTGAGTTCACCAGGCAGCTTTCTTGCAGCAGAAAATTTGTTCTTACCTGTAGTCCCGAGGCTCAGGTTCGCTAGTGGGGTGCTGCCCAGGGGCTCTCTGCAGCGGCAGCAAACAGGAAGACCTGTGCCGCCCCTTCTGGGAGCTTCAGTGCACCAGGGTTCCAGATGGTCTTTGGCCCTTCCTCTGGCGTCCGAGATGTGTGTGCAGGGAGCAGTCTCTTCTGGTTTCCCAGGCTTTTCTGCCTCTCTGAATGTTTAGCTCTCCCTCCCACGGGATTTGGGTGCAGAGAACTGTTTATCCGGTCTGTTTCCTTCAGGTTCCGGTGGTGTCTCAGGCAGGTGTCCTGCCGCTCCTGGGCCCTCCCCCACGGGAGCCCAGAGGCCTTATACAGTTTCCTCTTGGGCCAGGGATGTGAGCAGGGTTGAGCAGTGTTGGTGGTCTCTTCCGCTCTGCAGCCTCAGGAGTGCCCACCTGTCCAGGTGGTTGGGTCTCTCTCTCTCACCGGGTCTGCGAGCAGAGAGCTGCTGCGGGTCGGGATCCGCTGGTGTGGGACTTCCTGTGCACCTTTTTCATATGGCCTCTGGGAGACAGCATCCAGGTGCTCTACACATTAAGCTTTCTCCCCAGCATAATACAGCTTTAAAAGAAATATCTACTCCTCTGTTCTACATTAATACTAGTGGGAATAAAGGGAATAGTGGGGATGATGTATATACAGTATTTGTTCCCAGGAAATAGTAACTCCTATATGAATAAAAATTAGAGACATATGTTGGAAACATCTTGGGAGTAATAGTCTATGCCTTTGGGGATACCCTAGTTAGCTTCGTTTTTGTTTTTAGGTAAACACTTTCTTTGTAGACCTGGTTGTCCTGAAACTAATGGAAATATTTCTGACTCTGTCTGAGAAATGTCGCAATTAAAGGTGTATGCACACATAGACTGCTTTAGTTAGCTTTAATTGAAAATTTGAGATAGCCTCCAGTCTTCTGAAAAAAAAATCTCAACTGAGGCATTGCCCAGAACAGACTGGACAACAGTCATGTCATTGGAGGACTGTCTTGATTATTAACAGCATAAGGCAGCCTAGCCCCAAATGGGTGGCACTGTTCCCTGGTCACATGGTACTGCACTGAGTAGGAGAGGTAGCAAGCACTGTTCCCCTATGTTTTCTTTTTCATGTTCCTGCTTCAGGTTCCCTCACTGGTTGACTGAAGCTCATAATCTGAAATTAACTCTTTTCTCCCTGCTAATTTGCTTTTGCTCAGAGTGTTGTATGACAACTACCAAATGGTCAAATATTACAAGAAGTTCTCGTTGCATTTGTGGGTAATGACTATGTTTACATCAGAAGGAGGCAGAGAGTCAGAGAATGGGAGAGTATGATAATTTTTATTAACACATGCTATACAGCACAAAATGGAACAGTAATGGCAGGATAAGTGCAACATCAGAGCAAAAGCATGGAACTGCACAACCCATAAGTGAAGGATTAGCATCCTTGTGGTACTTCACGAAAGTGCTCTGGTTCTATATATGTGTACATGCTTGGGGTCAAAGATTAACCTCAGGTGTAATACCTCAGGCAAAGCCTACCTTGTATTTTTACACAGTGTGCTTAATTGAACTGGTGCTCCAACTAAACTAAACTAGATGGCTAGCAAGCTTGAGGACTCTCCTGGTTCTTCTCTGCATTGGTAGACTTACATGCACATAACAAATAACCAAATATTTTCCTTCTAAAATTTACCTATGTGTTCATTTTTCACCCTGATCACTGCCTCCTCTACCAGTCATCCCTTCATAGTCTCTACCCATCCTCCCTTCCCTTCTCCTCTGAAAGGTTGCACCTCCACCCCATGACATACCAGGTTTCGGCAGGGTTAGAGGCATCATCTCCCACAAGGCAGCCCAAGTTGGGAAATAGATTCCGTAGACAGCTAACAGCTATAGGAACTGCTTTCACTGGTGGCAGATGCACTGGAAGGCAAAGCTACACACCATCAAGAGAGTACTGTATTTTTAAATATGGTTTCTGGAGATTTAACCCATTCCTGATGGGTTAGATGGGAAGAATAATTCTTCTAAATTGAAAGGTGCAACTATAGCTCAGATATATTCATTTGGAAACACAGATTTATATTTTAGAGTTGTGAAAGTAGTTATTTAGGGCTCCTTGTACAATTTGCCGTAAGGAGGATGCTAGTAGTTTACTAATGATCTCTCTCTCAGCCCGTGACCATTCTGATTGTGTTTAAGTGGTGTGAAAGATGAAGAAACTGTTTGAGCTAGAGATTCTCTGCATTATAAAATGTTATGAGAAGAAACAATGAATGGCTTGCTTGCCTTGGAAGAGAAAAAAATTATATTCCTTTCTTCCATAAATGATTTTGATAGGGAAATAACCACCATAATTATGGTGAAGGAGTATCGGGATCAAATTTATGCTTAATTAATTGAAAAATAACTTTACATGTGGAAGGAAAGTACCAGAGTCCTTTGCTCTCCATTTGCTTGCTGTAGCATTTATACCACACCACAGACACAACTCCATAGTGAAAGAAAAAAAAAAAAAGAAACAGAGACATACACACAGGAAGAATAATTCTTCTAAATTGAAAGGTGCAACTATAGCTCAGATATATTCATTTGGAAACACAGATTTATATTTTAGAGTTGTGAAAGTAGTTATTTAGGGCTACTTGTACAATTTGCCGTAAGGAGGATGCTTCTTTGCAATTTTGCTCATTGTATTTGATAATGAGTTGACAACATTTTGGTGGCAGAGACACTTATTTTTATTTTCCCTGGTCTTATCACCAACCAAATGTAGTGAGATGACATCTCTACCTTGTGTCAGAATTGAGACTCTCCAATACATCAAGAACAGCAACTTTAGGTCAGTCCTGCCTGTTAACTGTACTGAAAATCTCCATTAACATATTTTGTTTTCTTCTGCTCCTTATTTTTGATCAGGTATCACATATGCAGACAGGCATTAAATTGAATAGTCAAAGATAACATTGAGTTTCCTTGTTCTCATCGCTTCCTCTTAAGATTAGAATATAAAATACAGCTCATTTTTCATACTCCCACAGTCTTTAACAATTTTAGTCTTAAAAATTTTAAGTAAATTTAAAAGTCTCATGTTTCTTAACTGTGGGTTTTTATAAAGCAAATAAACATATTCATTATTTTCTCAGTGATTCTGAGGGCAAACCTCAAATATAGAAATATAAGCAGCTCAATGTCTCACATGTTGGATTCACTCAAGATATTTTGTGCTCTAAAGGAATTGAGCACTCCAACTTTTATGGTTCTTGTGCCTGCTGAGTAATACCAGTTGTCAAATATCACCTCAATGATGTTTTTTACATACTAATTCTAACTGATTCTTCAGCCACAGATAACCAGCAGTCATGAATTCCCATGAACCAAAGAAGCTAACCCTTTCAAAGATTGACAAACAAATATATTTTAATAATGACTTCAATGGATTTGTCGGGGACTCTCAAACTACCAGGAGCTCTTCAACTTTTTTTTTTCTTTTCTATTCAGGGACTATAAAACTTCATAAGACTGGCCCCAATCTTCCACATTTTGTTCAGAATTCTAATCTGAATTTTCACACAGCAGCACATCAGGCTTTGAAAACTCTCTGGCTTTTCTAGCTCAATATTCAAAATAATTCTACTATACTTTCCCAAAATAATGTGTTCATGACTCACACTAGAATTCAACTTCACTATATCAGTTTTTGTCATACTTTGTGTGGTGGTTTGAGTGTGCTTGTTGTAGGGAGTAACACTACTTGGAGATGTGGCCTTGTTGGAGGCAGTGTGTAGAGTGGGCATGGGTTTTTAGACCCTAGTCCTAATTGCCTGGAATCCAGGCTTCTCCTAGTACAGTGTAGATGAAGATGTAAAATTCTCAACTCCTCCTCTATCATGGCTGCCTGTTGCTGCCATGTGTTTCCATGCTCCCACCTTTTATGATAATGGACTGAACCTTGGAACCCATAGGCCAGCTCCAATTATATGTTGTCCTTATAAGAGTTGCCTTGGTTATGATGTCTGTTCACAGCAGCAAAAGCTTAAATGTTTGCTTTCTGTTGCTGGATAAACTCTATGCAAAGAACCTATCTGGAGATGAAAGAGTATGTTTTATCTTATACTGTCAATACCCAGTACATCATTTAGAAAATCAAGGTAGGAATTCAGAGAAGAATCTGAAGCAGACAGATTAATACTGCTTATGGCTTGCTTCCAGACTCATCTTCAGCCACTTTTCTTATTAAATAATATTTAATTTTTAATTAATACATATTCCTGTATATCCATATATTTGTATGCTAATGTGATTGCAGATATTTTTAGAAGGAAGCAGCATCCGACCCACTGGAAAACCCTGCCTTCTGATAGAGCAGTGGGTGTTCTTTCCTGTTGAGGTACCAGCTACCTTTCTTACGTATTCAGGATATCCTTCCTGAAATACTACTGTCCAATATATAGTTATCCTTTATACATCATCTTGTGTCCTTGGTTAGTTCTTTGTGCACTATATGCCAGCTAGCATTGTCTTAGAAGAGGAGTTCCATTGGGACAATGTCTCCAATATTTTCTACTCTCTCTCTCTCTCTCTCTCTCTCTCTATATATATATATATATATATATATATATATATATATATATATATATATTGTTTATGACCATCATTTGCCCTTACAGATATTCTGCAGTACTATAAGTAGTATTATATATTTTTTTAATTTTAATCTGTTGGTTTCTTTCTCTTTGTGGTTGTGTGTGTGTGTGTGTGTGTGTGTGTGTGTGTGTGTGTGTGTGTGTGTGTGAATAATACCAATGTACATATGTTATTCCCTAGGTTCTGTCCTGGTATTTGAGACAATGACTCTCATTGTCCTAGAACACACCAGTTTAGTTTAGTTTGATTGCAATCTCCTCATTCTATCCTCACTATTTCTACTTCTCCTGCTCTGGTATTAAAAGAGTATGCCTTCATGTTCAGGGTTTAGTACTGTTTTGTTTTGTTTGCATCAGTTTTGGAGAATGAACACAGGTCAATATGCTTACAATACAGACTCATTACCACGTAAAATCTTTCTAGTCCCCAACTAACTCTCATTTATGACATGCTTTCTAACTTATTAATATACTATATTTGTTAAAATACTAAGCACTATGTTTTGAACTATCATTCAATAAAACATCTCTAGAGAAATGAAATTCAGTACTAACAAGAATGCTGATTTAGGATCGATGAAACAGGAGTTTAATTTAATAGAAAATTGAATACAAAGAAAATAAAGGACAGGTCTCATTTGAAATATATCACGTGGCTCCAAGAGTTAAATAGCTAAGCGTCCTTGAAAGCCTGTGAGCATCATCATCTAGAAGCCTGTCTTTTGTTACAAGAGAACAAACGACATGAACATCAAAGCTATCCACACTGCAAAGTATAAATACCAATAAGTGGAGGCCAGGTAGATGAGTCAGTGGATAAAATCATTTGTTGTGTGAACCCATGGACAATAATTCAGATCTCTATCATCCCTGTGAGAAGCCAAGTGTGAGTTTGAATGTCAGTATTGAAGATATGGGGAGCAGAGACAGTCAGATACCAGGAGATTGCAGACCAGACAGCCTAGCCAGGCAAAAGTACAAATTTTGTATTTGGTGAATAATATAGGATGAAATACAATGTCCTTTGGGCTCTGCAAGAAATTTTGTACATCTGTTCATTAACTGTACACACACACACACACACACACACACACACACACACACACACAAACACTCAAGCACATACTATTATTACTACCACTGCTACTGCTACTGCTACTGCTACTGCCACTGCTACTGCTACTACTACAACTATGACGACGACGATGATGACGACGATGACAATAAGGACTACTACTACAACTACTACCTTTATTACTAAAGCCTGTGAGGATGAATCTGAATTATTCTACTTTCTATTTGGTATCCATTTATAATGCCTGGGAGGATTTTATCATCTATGTTTATTCTGGCTGAATTTTTATTTAAAAATGGAGTAGAAATGATCCTTTAAAGTGCCTGTGAAATGATGTAAAATCAAAGCTACCTGAGACTAAAAAAAATGTTAGGTTCGTTACTCCTACTAAGTACCTTAAGGTAAACAGGGCTCTATGTTGATTCTTGTGCAGCACCTACTACACTGTCAATAGTCTGTAAATGTATGTTGAATGATCACCATAGATTTCACCAGGTTAAACTTCAGTTAACCAGAGTTGCTCACTCTTCATTGATCAGCCTTTATTAACATATTCTTAATAGGCTTAACATAATTGATCAATGTGCTATTATATCAGTTTTCTGCCCTTAACAAAATCTGCCACAATCATAAAAAAAACATAATTTTATGAAAGCAAATCATTCACTTTAATTAAATATCAGTTTTTATTTGATCTTCTTGTGATTCTGGAGTGTATTAAGTCATGATTAAACCCTGAATCATTTTGTGGTCCTGATGGTTTTATACTATAAGCAATATGAAACACTCATATCATACTTCATTTTAATTTGGGAATGAAAATATCAAGTGTTTCCAGATGCTTCCACCTATTCTAAATTCTTCTCTGGTTATCACATTCTGAATGTAAATTAAAAGCTGAAGTGTTTACCTTTGGAATCCCTCTTCAGGAAATTTTCTTTCTCCCATATTTCCCTGTTTTCAAAATATCAAATTCTCTTCCCCTCTTCTACCCTAGTGTGTGTGTGTGTGTGTGTGTGTGTGTGTGTGTGTGTGTGTGTGTGTGTGTTTGTGTGTGTGCATTTGCCACACATACATGTGGAAGCCAGGAAATCATCTATTGGGATTGCACTCACCTTGCATAGTATTTGAAACTCAGTCTTTATTGTTGATCACTATTTATGCCAGGCAAGGTGTCCCATAAGATTGCAGGCATTCTCTTGCTATAGGTTCTTCTCTCATGAGAGAAACCCTACATTTGGCTTTACCTGTGCTGTAAGGCATTTAAACTAAGGTCTTCAGACTGTGTGGAAAATTCTTTCTTCCTTAGTTACCTTCTACAGCCAGCACTAAACTTGCATTTTAAATGAGACACTACACATCACCAGAATTCAACAAAATTCTGATGGCAGGTAAAGTTCATGTACTCTGCCCATTCAAGAGTTTCTATAGTTTAATAGAAGAAATTTTTGTATCTTCAATATCAGCCTCACTTTACTGGTTGACTTGTGCATGTGCATCCTACAACCAGAGCTCACCTGATACTGATTAAAGCAATAAACTAATCAGCTGGTTAGCCAGCAGGAACCAGTCCTGTTTTATGCCACCACTGTGCTTGTAATAGCATCAAGTGTCACACCTGCAGGCTTAGATCAAAGAACACTAATACAGAAAACCTATTCTAATTAATTATATAATTCTGGTGAGCTTTTTATATTTAATTCTGTGAGTATTTTTTCCTATATATGCAACCTTGTGAAGCATTTCATTAAATGAGATACGAAAATACAGCTATTAAAATTTCCTCACTTACAATTAACTCATATTCAATTCCAATTCAATTCTTTTATTTAACATATGAACTCATCATTAGCTTTAGAAAATGGTAATATACCTTTTGGACTCATATGTTCTAGGGCTTTTGGCTACTACTAGAGGCAAAGAAACCAAAATGACAAGACTATATTGAACAACGATGTATAAAAATCATAACTTTCTTCTTCTGTGGCTATTTCCTGAAATATTTGTTCTGCCATGAGGAGGAAGGCTCTGAAAGCTTGGGATGCAGCAAAGCTTAAGATACTGGGTTTGTTTAATGAAGAACAAACAATTAGCAAGATGTGATTTTTTTTCCAGAAGAATTGTCCGCAAGTTCTGCAGAGGAATCTAGGAATGCGGTGTTTTTTACTTGTCATCCAAGGGGGCTGGGGCTATTTGATAAGAAATGTGGCCCAGATGTTTTATGTGTATGCAGATTGCTTAATTTTCCGTGATCTTAAAACTACTTTAAGAATAAAGTTGGTTAGAAGAACTTGATATAATTTTCCACCATGAGTATAGGAATCATAGGTTTGCACAAGTGTGATTGTTACTGCATGTGTGCATTACCTTAGGAGCTCTGCTGTCTTTTACCTCTGCACAGAATCTTCATCTTTCCAAAGAACAAACACACACAAAAAAATACCCAAGATAATGTGAGCAGAGTTATTACATAAAATTTTTCACCGAAAGGGCAAAATCATGCGAATTGATACAATCACAACATACTGTATTCCTGAATAAAATTCTGAATAAGTTTATAATAAAAGAAAATGGAATAGGTTGAAATATTCAGAAATAATAAAATTTTATTAACTGATGTTCGGTAAAGGTGCCAAGAATACATGAATGTGTAGTAGAGTAAAATAATAAAATGTGTTGGGAAAACTGCATGTCAAGAGCTGCACAGTAAAATTTGACTCTATCTTATATTATGTAAGCATCAACTTAAAATTGATGTAAATAGAAAAAATAGGACATGACTGTGAAACTATTAAGAAGGAGTCAGGAGGAAATTGAAATTTTTTTCTGGATGATACAATCTATGTATAACTACATAAAAGTGCCCAAGCAGAGTAATACTGCTCATCAATTGAGGCAACCCTTGGAGTGGGAAAAACAATCTCAAACCATATAAGATAAGGGCCTACATGAGCCAAGATATGTAAGAAACTCAATTCAACTGCAAGAAGAAAATGCATCAACTGAAAACTTCCAAAATAATATGAAAATGATAAATTAAAATATATTTTACAATTATCTTTCACTCCTAGGTAAATACAAACAAAAATAATAATCAGGAGCTAGAAAGAATTCTCGGATGTTAGGAGCATTTGTTATTGATCCAGATGACTGCAGTTCAGTTCCCAGTACATAAACAAAACACGTCACAATTGCCTGTATCTCCAGATGCAGGGGACACAATGCCTTCTTCTGGACTTTGCATTTACTTGCACTCATATACACATGGCTTATACTGTTCCAGACACATAAACATGTATTTGGACAAAAAACAAAAATAAATTCATAAAAGGAATATCATAATGGAATATCATCTTTAATGAAGTGGAACAATACTTATCTGCAAGATGACAGACAACCAGTATTGTGGATACAGGTAAAAGTAAACACTTACCCATTGCTGGTGTAAAGATAAATTAGTACTAGTATTTGGAAAAAAAAACCCAGAAATTCAAGAGAAAAAAAATCAGGATAGGGATGCACCTCAAAGGTAGAAGGCTTGCCTTGAATGTATAGCACCCTGTGCTCTATCACTTTAATAGTAAAAAGAAGCAATGTGGTAGGGAGGGTACACAGAGAGAGACTGGAAGATCTTACAACTTGGCATTCCAACTTTAGAGTACATAACCAGGAAAAATGAAATTAGTATGTTAAAGGGGGAGACATATTCCCATGTTTATTGTAGAATTTATCACAATAATCAATATTCAGAGAAAACATATCCAAAGGGGAAAAAAAGCAGCTTGTCTCCATGGCAGAATACTGTTCAGCCTTTGAAGAAAGAAATATTATCATTCATGGCAATGTTGGAGGTAATGCTAAGGAAACTAAATAACGTAGAAAATATCAAAACAATATCATGTACTACACACAAGGAAAGTAGAACATTTAGGCTGCTGCCGCAGAGAGCTCGTGGGCAGCACCCCGCGAGTAAACTTGAGCCTCGGGACCACAGGTAAGACCAACTTTTCTGCTGCAAGAGACCTGCGTGGCGAACTCGGGACACACAGAGGCAGAATTCCTCTAGGACCGGGCACTCCCTGTGTTTACCGGGAGTCCCACACCTGCGGATCCCGGCCTCCAGCAGCTCTCTGCTCCCAGACCCCGTGGGAGAGAGACCTCACCTCCTGGTCAGGTGGGCACTCCTGAGGCTGCAGAGCGGAAGAGACCACCAACCCTGCCAACCCCTGCCCACATCCATGGCCAAGAGGAAACTGTATAAGGCCTCTGGGTACCCGTGGGGGAGGGCCCAGGAGTGGCAGGACCCCTGAGCATGAGACACCGCCAGAACCTGAAATAAACAGACCAGATAAACAGTTCTCTGCAACCAAATCCTGTGGGAGGGAGAGCTAAACCTTCACAAAGGCAGACACGCCTGGGAAACCAGAAGAGACTGCACTCTGCACACATCTCGGACACAAGAGGAAAACACCATATGCCATCTGGACCCCTGGTGCACAGAAGCTCCCGGAAAGGGCGACGCAGATCTTCCTGGTCGCTGCTGCCTCAGAGAGCTCGAGGGCAGCACCGGGCGAGTGAACTTGAGCCTCGGGACCACAGGTAAGACCATCTTTTCTGATGCAAGTGACCTGCCTGGTGAACACAAGACAAAGGCCCACAGGAACAGCTGAAGACCTGTAGGGAGGAAAAACTACACACCAGAAAGCAGAACACTCTGTCCCCATAACTGGCTGAAAGAAAACAGGAAAACAGGTCTACAGCACACATGACACACAGGCTGATAGGACAGTCTAGCCACTGTCAAAATAGCAGAACAAAGTAACACTACAGATAATCTGATTGCGAGAGGCAAGCACAGGAACCCAAGCAACAGAAACCAAGACTACATGGCATCTTCATAGCCCAATTCTCCCACCAAAACAAACTCGGAATATCCAAACACACCAGAAAAGCAAGATCTAGTTTCAAAATCACATCTGATCATGATGCTGGAGGACTTCAAGAAAGACATGAAGAACTCCCTTAGAGAAACACAGGAAAACATTAATAAACAAGTAGAAGCCTACAGAGAGGAATCGCAAAAATCCCTGAAAGAATTCCAGGAAAAAACCATCAAACAGTTGAAGGAATTAAAAATGGAAATAGAAGCAATCAAGAAAGAACACATGGACAAAACCCTGGATATAGAAAACCAAAAGTAGAGACAAGGAGCTGTAGATACAAGCTTCACCAACAGAATACAAGAGATGGAAGAGAGAATCTCAGGAGCAGAAGATTCCATAGAAATCATTGACTCAACTGTCAAAGATAATGTAAAGCGGAAAAAGCTACTGGTCCAAAACATACAGGAAATCCAGGACTCAATGAGAAGATCAAACCTAAGGATAATAGGTATAGAAGAGAGTGAAGACTCCCAGCTCAAAGGACCAGTAAATATCTTCAACAAAATCATAGAAGAAAACTTCCCTAACCTAAAAAAAGGGATACCCATAGGCTTACAAGAAGCCTACCGAACTCCAAATAGATTGGACCAGAAAAGAAACATCTCCCGTCACTTAATAGTCAAAACACCAAACGCACAAAATAAAGAAAGAATATTAAAAGCAGTAAGGGAAAAAGGTCAAGTAACATATAAAGGCAGACCTATCAGAATCACACCAGACTTTTCGTCAGAAACTATGAAGGCCAGAAGATCCTCGACTGATGTCATACAAACCCTAAGAGAACACAAATGCCAGCCCAGGTTACTGTATCCTGCAAAACTCTCAATTAACATAGATGGAGAAACCAAGATATTCCTTGAAAAACGAAATTTACATAATATCTTTCTACAAATCCAGCACTACAAAGGATAACAAATGGTAAAGCCAAACATAAGGAGGCAAGCTATACCCTAGAAGAAGTAAGAAACTAATCATATTGGCAACAAAACAAAGAGAAGAGAAGCACACAAACATAATCTCACATCCAAATATGAATATAGCAGGAAGCAATAATCACTATTCCTTAATATCTCTCAATATCAATGGCCTCAACCCCCCAATAAAAAGACATAGATTAGCAAACTGGATACGCAATGAGGACCCTGCTTTCTGCTGCCTACAGGAAACACACCTCAGAGACAAAGACAGACACTACCTCAGTGTGAAAGGATGGAAAACAACTTTCCAAGCAAATGGTCTTAAGAAGCATGCTGGAGTAACCATTCTAATATCAAATAAAATCAATTTTCAACTAAAAGTAATCAAAAAAGATAAGGAAGCACACTTCATATTCATCAAAGGAAAAATCCACCAAGATGAACTCTCAATCCTAAATATCTATGCCCCAAATACAAGGGCACCTACATACGTAAAAAAAAAACCTTACTAAAGCTCAAAACACACATTGCACCTCACACAATAATAGTGGGAGATTTCAACACCCCACTCTCATCAATGGACAGATCATGGAAACAGAAAATAAACAGAGACGTAGACAGACTAAGAGAAGTCATGAGCCAAATGGACTTAACGGATATTTATAGAACATTCTATCCTAAAGCAAAAGGATATACCTTCTTCTCAGCTCCTCATGGTATTTTCTCCAAAATTGACTATATAATTGGTCAAAAAATGGGCCTCAACAGGTACAGAAAGATAGAAATAATCCCATGCGTGCTATCAGACCACGACGGCCAAAAAACTGATCTTCAATAACACTAAGGGAAGAATGCCCACATATACGTGGAAATTGAACAATGTGCTACTCAATGATAACCTGGTCAAGGAAGAAATAAAGAAAGAAATGAATAACTTTTTAGAATTTAATGAAAATGAAGGTACAACATACCCAAACTAATGGGACACAATGAAAGCTGTGCTAAGAGGAAAACTCATAACGCTGAGTGCCTGCAAAAAGAAACAGGAAAGAGGATATGTCAGCAGCTTGACAGCACACCTAAAAGCTCTAGAACAAAAAGAAGCAAATACACCCAGGAGGAGTAGAAGGCAGGAAATAATCAAACTCAGAGCTGAAAACAACCAATTCGAAACAAAAAGGACCATAGAAAGAATCAACAGAACCAAAAGTTGGTTCTTTGAGAAAAGCAACAAGATAGATAAACCCATAGCCAGACTAAGGAGAGGACACAGAGAGTGTGTCCAAATTAACAAAATCAGAAATGAAAAGGGAGATATAACAACAGATTCAGAGGAAATTCAAAATATCATCAGATCTTACTGTAAAACCTATATTCAACAAAACTTGAAAATCTACAGGAAATGGACAATTTCCTAGACAGATACCAGGTATCGAAGTTAAATCAGGATCAGATAAATCAGTTAAACAACCCCATAACTCCTAAGGAAATAGAAGCAGTCATTAAAGGTCTCCCAACCAAAAAGAGCCCAGGTCCAGATGGGTTTAGTGCAGAATTCTATCAAACCTTCATAGAAGACCTCATACCAATATTATCCAAAATATTCCATAAAATTGAAACAGATGGATCACTAGCGAATTCCTTCTATGAAGCCACAATTACTCTTATACCTAAACCACACAAAGACACAACAAAGAAAGAGAACTTCAGACCAATTTCCCTTATGAATATAGACGTAAAAATACTCAATAAAATTCTGGCAAACCGAATCCAAGAGCACATCAAAACAATCATCCACCATGATCAAGTAGGCTTCATCCCAGGCATGCAGGGATGGTTTAATATACGGAAAACCATCAACGTGATCCATTATATAAACAAACTGAAAGAACATAACCACATGATCATTTCATTAGATGCTGAGAAAGCATTTGACAAAATTCAACACCCCTTCATGATAAAAGTCCTGGAAAGAATAGGAATTCAAGGCCCATACCTAAACATAGTAAAAGCCATATACAGCAAACCAGTTGCTAACATTAAACTAAATGGAGAGAAACTTGAAGCAATCCCACTAAAATCCGGGACTAGACAAGGCTGCTCACTCTCTCCCTACTTATTCAATATAGTTCTTGAAGTTCTAGCCAGAGCAATCAGACAACAAAAGGAGATCAAGGGGATACAGATCGGAAAAGAAGAGGTCAAAATATCACTATTTGCAGGTGACATGATAGTATATTTAAGTGATCCCAAAAGTTCCACCAGAGAACTACTAAAGCTGATAAACAACTTCAGCAAAGTGGCTGGGTATAAAATTAACTCAAATAAATCAGTTGCCTTCCTCTATACAAAAGAGAAACAAGCCGAGAAAGAAATTAGGGAAACGACACCCTTCATAATAGACCCAAATGATATAAAGTACCTCGGTGTGACTTTAACCAAGCAAGTAAAAGATCTGTACAATAAGAACTTCAAGACACTGAGGAAAGAAATTGAAGAAAACCTCAGAAGATGGAAAGATATACCGTGCTCATGGTTTGGCAGGATTAATATATTAAAAATGGCCATTTTACCAAAAGCAATCTACAGATTCAATGCAATCCCCATCAAAATACCAATCCAATCCTTCAAAGAGTTAGACAGAACAATTTCCAAATTTTTCTTGAATAACAAAAAACCCAGGATAGCAAAAACTATCCTCAACAATAAACGGAATTCAGGGGGAATCACTATCCCTGAACTCAAGCAGTATTACAGAGCAATAATGATAAAAACTGCATGGTATTGGTACAGAGACAGAAAAATAGACCAATGGAATAGAATTGAAGACCCAGAAATGAACACAAATACCTATGGTCACTTGATTTTTGACAAAGGAGCCAAGACCATCTAATGGAAAAAAGATAGCATTTTCAGCAAATGGTGCTGGTTCAACTGGAGGGCAACATGTAGAAGAATGCACATCAATCCATCCTTATCACCCTGTACAAAGCTTAAGTCCAAGTGGATCAAGGACCTCCACATCAAACCAGACACACTCAAACTAATAGAAGAAAAACTAGGGAAGCATCTGGAACACATGGGCCCTGGAAAAAATTTACTGAACAAAACACCAATGGCTTATGCTCTAAGATCAAGAATCGACAAATGGGATCTCATAAAACTGCAAAGCTTCTGTAAGGCAAAGGACACTGTGGTTAGGACAAAACGGCAACTAACAGATTGGGAAAACATCTTTACCAATCCTACAACAGATAGAGGCCTTATATCCAAAATATACAAAGAACTCAAGAAGTTAAAGCGCAGGGAGACAAATAACCCTATTAAAAAATGGGGTTCAGAGCTAAACAAAGAATTCACAGCTAAGGAATGCCGAAGGGCTGAGAAACACCTAAAGAAATGTTCAACATCTTTAGTCATAAGGGAAATGCAAATCAAAACAACCCTGAGATTTCACCTCACACCAGTGAGAATGGCTAAGATCAAAAACTCAGGTGACAGCAGATGCTGGCGAGGATGCAGAGAAAGAGGAACACTCCTCCATTTTTGGTGGAATTGCAGACTGGTACAACCATTCTGGAAATCTGTCTGGAGGTTCCTCAGAAAATTGGACATTGAACTGCCTGAGGATCCAGCTATACCTCTCTTGGGCATATACCCAAAAGATGCTTCAACATATAAAAAAGACATGTGATCAACTATGTTCATCACAGCCTTATTTATAATAGTAGAAGCTGGAAAGAACCCAAATGCCCTACAACAGAGGAATGGATACAGAAAATGTGGTACATCTATACAATGGAATACTACTCAGCTATCAAAAACAATGACTTTATGAAATTCGTAGGCAAATGGTTGGAACTGGAAAATATCATCCTGAGTGAGGTAACCCTATCACAGAAAAATACACATGGTATGCACTCATTGATAAGTGGCTATTAGTCCAAATGTTTGAATTACCCTAGATGCCTAGATCAAATGAAACTCAAGACAGATGATCAAAATGTCAATGTTTCACTCCTTATTTAAAACGTGGAAAAAGAATACCCTTGACTGTGAATAGAGAGGCAAAGATTAAAACAGAGACTGAAGGAACACCCATTCAGAGCCTGCCCCACATGTGGCCCATACATATACAGCCACCCAATTGGACAAGATGGATGAAGCAAAGAAGTGCAGGCCAACAGGAGCTGGATGTAGATCTCTCCTGATAGACACAGCCAGAATACAGCAAATACAGAGGCGAATGCCAGCAGCAAACCACTGAACTGAGAATAGGACCCCCGTTGAAGGAATCAGAGAAAGAACTAGAAGAGCTTGAAGGGGTTCGAGACCCATATGTACAACAATGCCAAGCAACCAAGAGCTTCCAGGGACTAAGCCAATACCTAAAGACTATACATGGACTGACCCTGGACTCTGACCTTATAGGCAGCAATGAATATCCTAGTAAGAGCACCAGTGGAAGGGGAAGCCCTGGGTCCTGCTAAGACTGAACCCCCAGTGAATTAGACTGTTGGGGGGAGGGTGGCAATGGGGGGAGGGTTGGGAGACGAACACCCACAAGGAAGGGGAGGGGGGAGGACGATGTTTGCCTGGAAACTGGGAAAGGGAATAACACTCGAAATGTATATAAGTAATACTCAAGTTAATAAAAAAAAAAAAAAAAAGAAAGTAGAACTTTTAAACTCACACAAGTAGTCGTAGAACCACGGTTACTGTCAGCCAAGGTCATATCAGTTTGTAACATTTCTCCATTTTGTTTTAAGTATAATTTTTATTTATTTATTTATTTATTCATTTATTTATTTATTTATTTATTTATTTATTTATTTATTTATTTATGTGGATATTTTATGTATTTTTATTTCAAATGTTAACTCCATTCTGGCATCTCCTAACCCACCCACCTCCAACACAACACTCTAGGATTACCCTACACTGGAGAAATAAGCCTTCACAGAAGCAAGGGCGGCTACTCCTAATTATGCCAGACAATGCCTTCCTCTACTACTCATGCAGGTGAAGCAATGGGTACTTACATATGTACATTGGTTACTGGTTTAGACCTCTGGGAAGAGGGGGAGTGTGTGGTTTGTTGATATTGTTGTTCTTCCTATGGTTTTGCAAATCCGTTCAGCTCCTTAAGACCTTCTGGTGACTCCACCATTGCGGTACCCAGGCTCACTATGATGGTTAGCTGCAAGAATCCCCATTTGTATCAATAAGACTCTGGCAGAGCCTCTCAGTTGACATCCATATCAGGCTCCTGTCTGCAAGCACTTCTTGTCATCAGAAATGGTAATTAAGTTTGTTGGAAGAACATGGGATGGATCGTCAGGTGGGGCAGGCTCTGGATCACCTTCCCTTCATCCATGATCCACTCTTTGTTCCTGTATTTCTTCCAGTGAGTATTTTGTTCCCCCTTCTCAGAACCGAAGCATCCAAATTTTGGCTTTCCATCTTGAGCTTGATATGGTCTGTGAATTGACTCAGGTCTTCTGAGCTTTTGGGCTAATATCCACTTATCAGTGAGTGCAGATCATGTGTGATTTTGTGACTGGGTTACTATACTCAGGGTGATATTGTCTATTTCTATCCACTTGCCTAAGGATTTCATGAACTCATTATTTTAATAGCTGAGTAGTATTTCATTATGTAAATGTCCATTTTCTGTACCCATTTCTCTATTGAAGGACATCTGCATTCTTTCCAGATTCTGGCTATTATAACTAAGGATACTGTGAACATAGGAATGTATGGGTTCTTGTTATATGTTGGAGCATATATTTGGCATATGCCCAGGAATGGTATAGCTGGGGTCTCAGGTAGTAATATATCCCATTTTCTGGAAGCTTCCAAACTGATTTACAGAATGTTTATAATAGCTTGCAAACCCGCCAAGAGTGGAGGAGTGTTACTTTTTCTCCATATCCTCACCAGCATCTGTTATCATATGAGTTGTCAATCTTAGCCATTCTAACTGATGTGAAGTGGAATTTCAGGGTTGTTTGGCTTTGCATTTCCTTGATGATTTGATGTCGAAAATTTCTTTAGGGACTTCTCTGCCATTCGATAGTCTTCACTTAAGATTTTGTTGTTTAGCTCTGTAACAGATTTTAATAGGATTATTTGGATCTCTGGAGTTTAAATTCTTTAATTCTTTTTATATATTAGATATTAGCCTTTCCTGGATGTAGGTTTGGTAAAGATAATTTCCCAATCTGTTGCTTGCCTTTTTGTCCCACTGACAGTGCCCTTTGCATTTCAGAAGCTTTGCAATTTTATGCATTTGTCTATATTTGATCTTAGAGAATAAAGGATTGGTGTTCTGTTAAGGAAATTTTCCCCTGTGCCTATGTATTCCAGAGTTTTCTCCACTTTCTTTTATTTCAGTGTATCTAGTTTTATGTGGAGGTCTGTGATCCACTTGGACTTGTGCTCTGTACAAGGAGATAAGAATGGGTCAATTTGTAATCCTTTACATGCTGACCTCCAATTGAAAGAGCACCATTTGTTGAAAATGCTATCTTGTTTCCACTGGACGGTCTTAGCTCTTTTGTCAACGATCAAGTGATCATAGGTGTGTTGGTTCATTTCTGGATCTTAAATTCTATTACATTGATCTATCTGCCTGTCTCTGTACTGATACCCTGCAGGTTTTATCAAGACTCCTCTGTAATACAGCTTGAGGTCAGTGATGGTGATTCCTCCAAAAATTCTTTTAATGTTGACAATAGTCTTCACTATTATGGGTTTTTTGTTATTCAAAATGAACTTGCAAATTGCTTTTTCTAACCCCATGAAGAATTGAGTTAGAATTTTGATGGTGATTCTACTGAATTTGTAGAATGTTTTTGGCAAGATGGTGATTTTTACTATATTAATTCTTCCAATCTGTGAACTTGGAAGATTTTTCTGTTTTCTGAGGTCTTCAATTTCTTTCTTCAGAGACTTGAGCTATTGGTCATACAGATCTTTCACTTGCTTGGTTAGAGTCACTTTAGGGTATTTTGTATTATTTATGACTCTTTGGAAGGGTGTGGTTTCCCTATTTTTTTCTCAGTCTGTTTATCCTTTGAGTAAAAGAAGACTACTGATTTGTTTGAGTAAATTTTATATCCATCCACTTTGCTGCAGATGTTTATCACGTTTAGGATTCCTCTGGTGGAATTTTTGCTGTCCTTTAGTATATTATATCATGTGTGAAGAGTGATATTTGATGTCTTCCTTTCCTATTTGTATCTTTTTTGACCTTTGTTGTTGTGTAATTGCTCAGGATATTACTTCAAGTACCATATTGAATAGTTGAGGAGAGACCAGGCATTCTTGTCTAGTTCCTGATTTTAATGGTATTGCTTCATGTTTTTCTCCATTTAGTTTGATGTTATCTATTCTTTTGCTGTATATTGCTTTCACTATGCTTAGAAATGGACCTTGAATTCCTTATCTATCTCAGAATTTTATCTTGAAAGGGTATTGAATTTTGTCTTATGCTTTCTCAGCATCTAATGAGATAATCATGTTTTTTTTTATTACAAATGTGTTTATATAGTGGATTTTTTTGATGCATTTCAATATGTTGAACTATCCTTGCATCACTGAGAAGAAGCCTACTTAATCATGGTGAATGATCAATTTGATGTTTTCTTGGATTTGGTTTGCAAGTATTTTAGTGAGTACTTTTGCTTTGAGATTCATGAAAGAAATTGGTCTAAAGTTCTCTTCCTTTGTAGGATCTTAGTGCAGTTTAGGTGTAATTGAAATTGTGGCTTCAAATAATTAATTGGGTAGTGTTCCTTCAGTTCTACTTTGTGGAATCATTTGAAGAGTATTGCTTTTAGATTTTCACTGAAGTTTTGATATAAGTCTGCCCTAAGCCTATCTGGCTGTGGGCTTTTTTTTTGGGGGGGGGGAGACATTTTGTTACTGTTTGTATTACTTTAGGTGTTATGGGACTGTGTAGATGGGTTATCTGATTTGATTAAACTGTGATAGTTGGTATATGTCTAGAAAACTGTAGTAGGATCTGATAATTTTTTAAACTTCCTCATTTTTTTTGTTATGTCTCCCTTTTCATTTTTGATACTCTCTGATAACCTCAGGTTAGTCTCGCTATGGGTTAATCTATCTTATTGATTTTTATCAAAGAATAAGCTCCTGTTTTTGTTGATTCTTTACAGTTCATTTTGTGTCTACTTGGTTGATATCAGCTGTGTTTATTTTCTGCTGTCTCCTCCTCTTAGGTTATTTACTTCTTTTAATTCTAGAGTGTTCAGATATGCTTTCAAACTGTTAATGTATATATTCTCCAGTTTGTTTTTGGAGGCACTCAGAGCTATAAGTTGTTCTCTTAACAGTTTTCATTGTGTTTCATAATTTTGGGTATGTTGTGCCTTTATTTTCAATAAAAACTAAAAAGTTTTAATTTTCTTTCTCTATTTATTCTTTGACCAAATTTTCATTCAGTAGATCATTTTCAGGTTCCATGAATATGTGGGTTTTCTGTCATTATTTTTTTTATTGAAGGACAGACTTAGTTCATGTTGATCTAATAGGATGGATGAGATTATTTCAATCATCTTGTATATGTTGCACCTATTATATGGTTAATTTTTAAAAAGGTGCAATTAGGTTCTGAAAAGATGATATATTCTTTTGTTTTAGGATTCAATGTTCTACAGATACCTATCAATTCCATTTGTTACATAACTTCTCTTAGTTTCAATGTGACTTTGTTTAGTTTCTGTTTCCATGGTCTGTCTATTGATCAGAGTTTGGTGTTTAAGTCTTGCACTATTATTATTTGTGGTGCAATATAGGCTCTGAAGTTTAGCGAAGTTTCATGTATGAATGTGGGTTCCCTTGCATTTGGAGTATAGATGTTCAGAATTGAGACTTCATTTTGGTAGATTTTTTTTCTTTGATGAGTATGAAGTGTCTTTACTTCTCTTTTTTTGATGACTTTTAGTTAAAAGTATATTTTATTCTATAGTAGTATGGCTACTCCATCTTTTTTCTTGGGACCATTTTCTTGGAATTTTTACAGCATTTTAGTCTGAGGAAGTGTCTGTCTTTGTCACTGAGGTATGTTTCCTGTATGCAGCCAAACGCTGAGTCCTATTTATGCATCCAGTCTGTTAGTCTATTTATTTTTATTGAGGAAATGAGTTCATTGATATTAAGAGATATTAAGTAATAATGATTGTTGTTTCCTGTTATTTTTGTTGTTAGAAGTTGAACTATATTTCTCTGCCTATCTTCTTTTGGGTTTATTGCAGGAAGATTATTATTTTTTGGGGGGTATAATTTTCTTCCTTGTGTTGGAGATTTCCATCTATTATCCTTTGTAGGGCTGTATTTGAGGAATATATTGTGTAAATTTGGTTTTGTCATAGAATATCTTGGTTTCTTCATCTATGTTAATTGAGAGTTTTGCTGGATATAGTAGCCAGCACTGACATTTTTGTTCTCTTATCATCTGGTTGACATATTCCCAGGATCGTCCAACTTTCACACTCCCAGTTGAGAAGTTTTGGGTAATTCTCATATGTCTGCTTTTACATTTTATTTGACATTTTTTCTTTCATTTTTAATATTCTTTGTTTTGTTTATCTTCACATTTGGATGTGTATGAAGGAAAAAAAATTCCGGTCCAATCTTTGTGGAGTTCTGTAGTCTTCTTTCACGTGTATTATTATCTCTTTCTTCCATAAATTTGTTGAAGAAATTTTCTGGCCCTTTAAGTTGAGAATGTTGGCTCTCTTCTATACCCATTACCCTTATGTTTGATCTTCTCATTTTGTCCTGGTTCCTGGATGTTTTGGCTAGGAGATTTTTGCATTTTGCACTTTATTTGACTATTCTGTCATTTTTTTCTATGGTGTCTTCTGCCCCTGGGAATCTTTCTTCTATCTTTTGTATTCTGTTTGTGATGCTTTCATCTACGACTCCTGATCTCATTCCTAGATTTTCTATCTCCTAAGTTGTCTCTCTTTGTAATTTCTTAATTGTTTATGTTTCCATTTTTAGATCCTAGATGGTTTTATTCAATTCATTCACCTGTTTGGATGCATTTTCCTGTACATCTTTCAGGGTTTTGTGTGTATGTGTGTGTGTGTGTGTGTGTGTGTGTGTGTGTGTGTGTGTGTGTGTGTGTGTTTCTATTTAACTACTTCTAGTTGTTTACCTCTGTTGTCCTGTATTTCTTTAAAGGAGTTATTTATATCCTTCTTAAATCCCTCTATTATCATCTTGAGATTTGTTTTTAAATAAAAATCTTGCTTCTCCAGTGTGATGTGGTGTCCATTACTTCCTGTAGTGGGAGAGTACTGGTCTCTGATGATGCCAAGTATAGTTGGTTTTGTTGCTATGGTTCCTTGGCTTGCCTCTTGACATCTGGTTATCTCTGATGTTAATTGTTCTTGCTCTCTCTGACTGGAGTATGTCCTTCTTGTGGCTTTTTGAGCCTGTGACCTTAGGAGTGAGAACACTCTTGGGATACCAGCTTTCTCCACGCAGGCTTTGAGTTCAGAAGACTGTAGGACAACTTTAGCTCTGGGCAGAGATGGAAACCAGAAGGGTCCTATCCCATGATGCTCTACAGTTTCTCTTCCTTGGGCACTTCTGGCATGTTAGTCCTTTATCAAGTATTGGATCAAATAGGGGTCTCACATTTGGGCTTTAGAGTGAGAGCACTCTTAGGTGATCACCTTTCAATGGGCAGGTTTTGGGGGTAGAGGGCTGTGGGACAATTTTATCTCTGGATTCAGATGGAGATTGGAAGCTCCACTATAACTTTTGTTACCACAATAATCTGTCTTTGAGAACTAAACCAAGCTACCATGGGCTGAACAGGAAAGAGAAGGATCAGGAGTTACTGGTCTAAGTTAGAAAGTATCAGATATAAGAACTGGGTACTAGGTAACCAATAATGATGTGTCAAGAATATTCTACAAAGGACTAGAAAGGTAAATTTTATGTGACCCCTAAGTAAAAAAACAGTAAATAAATTTATGGAGGTTTATTACCCAGACTTAATCACATCATATATTGTGAACTTAACAGAACATCATATGACATGCCACTGATGCACACAATTATGACATGTCAATCAAAAAATCTTATCAATAATTTAAGAAAAAGTAGAGGAGAAAATAAATATTACAAATACACAAGCAATCTTTTTTTTAAATTTGACTTTGTTCTAGCTAAGACTTGTCGGCAGTTCTTCAGGTCATTGTTCTCCGGTAAATACTATCCACTTTTTGCTGTGGCTAGAAAGAAGAAGGAAACCTACTGTTGCTAGAAAAACGTTAGGAGACCAGAGGATAAGCCACAGAATGAAGAGGGACTCTGGAACAAATGTACTGCTTCATGTTCAAAGAGGAAATTTCTCGGTGCATAAAAAATAAACTTTGAAAACAGGAACATCTATTTGATGAGTACAAAAATTCATAAATTCAGTACAAAATTACATTTTTTTTGTATTTTCTGTGATTTCTGTCACTAGTTGAATATACAAAACAAATTGTTATTGTATTCCTTTCTGGCTATGTTTATTTCTTTCTTTTTTTTTCATCTTTATTAATTTGGCTATTTCTTATTTACATTTCAATTTTTATTCTTTTCCCAGTTTGCAGGCCAATATAACACTAACCCCTCCCACTTCCCTTCTATATGGGTGTTCCCCTCCCCATCCTCACTTTATTACTGCCCTCCCCCAAACGATGGCATTCACGGGGGTTCAGTCATGGCAGGACCAAGGGCTTCCCCTTCCACTGGTACTCTTACTAGGCTATTCATTGCTGCCTATGAGGTTGGAGCCAAGGGTCAGTCCATGTATAGTCTTTGGGTAGTGGCTTAGTCCCTGGAAACTCTGGTTGGTTGGCTTTGTTGTTCATATAGGTTCTCAAGCCCCTTCAAGCTCTTTCAGTACTTTCTCTGATTCCTTCAACGGGGGTCCTGTTCTCAGTTCAGTGGCTTAATGATGTCTTTCGCCCATGTATTTGCTGTATTCTTACTGTGCCTCTCAGGACAGATCTACATCCGGTTCCCGTTGGCCTGTATTTCTTTGCTTCATCCATCTTATCTACTTTGGTGGCTGCATATGTATGGGTCATATGTGGGACAGGCTCTGAATGTGTGTTCCTTCTGCCTCTATTCTATACTTTTCCTCCCTATTCCCTCCCAAGGGTTTCTAAAAGCTATGTGAGCCATAGAGACACCAGTCTGCCTTTGAACAGTTGTCTAGTACACATCCATACCTGATACAGCACAATAGCCAAAGGGTTGCCAAAAAGAGTAGACAGTAAGTTTTATTTACTGTTCTTGAGGAAACATATTTGAAATTCACTGAGTTTCAAGTTTAAACAAGCACGTCTATAGGTTGTATTGAGCTAAGAGGGTCAGCTAGTTATTTTGGCATGGACCAATTTTTCCTCTTGCTATACTAAAGTATCACATACTTTTTGAGAGTTTAATTATAACTTCTGGAATATAGTTAGGCAGAAATGTTAAGTTATTCATGATCAATATTCTGGTAACAGCAAAGTAGTATAGACTAAAATTTTTTACTTTTACTCTTTGAGATATAGAATCAGATCTCCAGGATTGAGCATAGGTATCAGTGTTTAAAATGCTTACCAAATAAAGCTGATTCAATGAGTTCAATCTTCAAGATCAACAGAACATGACAGATTTGTGGGTGAGCATCTGTAATCCCAGCTTTCCTACATTAAGTTAGGAGGTAGAGACAAGAGAATCCCTGGAAACTCCTGGGCTAGATAACATGGAGAATAATGCAGAGGCAGGAACAAGATTCAATTTCAAAAGATAGAAGCTGAAAATTGTATCCTGAAAATTGTCCTCAGATTTCTTCTCTGCTTAACTCCTCCACTGGACTCGAATATATTTTCTATATTATAATTGGTTACCATGCTTACAATATCAAGCATGGCATCTTATTATAACACTGAAGGTGCTCCCTATCCTGATTCAAAAATAACAATGCCATTTAGCTTCCAAAAGCACCATTTCTTGGGAATTACCATTTGGGAATCTAAAGATCCTGATGGAGCACCACAAATCCTGCCTAGATTGGCCTTCTTCATGAAACTAGGAGTGAGCACTAGCTTAAAAGAATGCAGACTTCAGCCAGCAGATCTAAGGAGACCTTTTACCCAGAGTCTTATCCCTGGTGACTGACTTTTAGTGTTATCATGTTCACCAAGTGAGACACCCCTGATGTCCATCAAGCCACTGTATCTATGTCAACTACCAACTACCTCACATTTTCCCAAAGTCCCCAAACATGGCCATCATTTATTCCATTCTTGTCCATTCTTCTGTATTCAAGTCAGGCTTTACATTTCCTTGACAAATCTGACTCAAATTTACCAACACGATAACAAATAAGTACTTTTTGCATATGCTATGACAGCTCACACTATTTTTAAACTAGTGCTGGTATTCTCTTCATCTTATTTTCATTGCTTTGTTATATGTGAGCATCTTAAACTTGCTTTTCATTCATTAGTGAAGTCATAGAAGTCCATACCTTTTGAATGATATATTTGAATGGAGAATTAAGTTCAAGAAAATTGTTTCGGTTTTGCTAGGTTCCCTCAGTGCCTACTTTATTTTCTGAGAGATCCTTGTGAAACAAAAAATTCTAAAGGCAATGTTGCAAATGTATCCTCTGTGTCTTCCAAAACCCACAGTGGCTCCAGAGAAGCTCAACCCATGCCAGAAATTACTTCAGTAACCCAGGTTTATTTCTGTCATGTTAGAGCTAACACTTTGATTCTATCTGCCTCAGCTGTATGCCTCTTGGGTACTTGCCTGGAGGATTCCAAGTAAACACATCACAGGAATTTTGATGACATCACATGGGCTTTTTGATGACTCTGAAGGACTATGCACAGAAACTATATAATGGAACCATGCAAGATATTCTACAGAAGACAGAAAGATAAGAAACTACAGATTAAATTCACACTTAAATTGTTTCAGCCATGAAGAAGAATAAAGATATGCATCCATGAGAAAGTGGATGTAACTGGAATGAACTATATTAAGTGAATTAAGGTTGAGCTTTGGTTTTGTCCACAACTCCCTGTTCACATACATTCACATATAAAAGGAAAATTTATATGGTAGATGATCACACCTAGAGCTATTTGCTTTTATTACAGTAGAATCAAAATGACTGAGCTTAAAGGGGATTTACAAAAATGATCAGCATTCTTTACCAGAGAACATTGAACAGCAAAAAAATCAGAACAAGACAAGCTGTGATAAATGTTCATGAAGACTAAGGGTGTGCAGAACTAACCACAAATTATGAAAACAAGAGTAATACTATATGATATAATAAAATAAAAAAATAATGGATACCACTTTTCAATATTAAATAAATTTTATGAACATTTTATTTATATTTTCTTTCATTTTGGTACTTATTTTAATAATTGCCCCTTACACCACATTCACTTTTTTTTCTTTTTCTCCTCTTATTTGTCTCTTCTCTTAAATTGACTAATTTATCATCTATTTTAAATTATATGTGGGTGGTGGTGATGGTGGTGGTGGTTATTTGTGTGTGTGTGTGTGTGTGTGTGTGTGTGTGTGTGTGTGTGTGTGTGTTCGTGTGCCAGTACACATGTGCTTAGGAGAAATTTTGTAATTTTTCTAGTCATGATTATCTTCATTTTTCTGAGACCAAGTCTCTCACTAACCCAGAAATTAGTGAGTAGATTGCTTAGCCAGTGAGCCTAAAGAATCTCTACTTCTACATTGCTGGAATTATGGTCTTATGGCACTATTCCAGCATTTCAATGTAGGTTCTGGAAATAAACTTGAATTTTCCTGGCTGCACAGATTTTTTTTTCCATTGAGATGCTTACTATAATCATCTAATATAATTTTGAATGAAAAAAAAAGATTAAATGTAGTTAGGAATTATCTTTCTTATACAGACTCTTAAACTAATCATTTACTTCCTACTAGGTGGATTTATTTATTTGTAAAATAATTAGCTATTGAACATATGCCATGTGCCCACTTCAACTTAAAAAATGGAAGTTGAGTAAAAGAAAATCTATGTTCTCATGAAACGAACAGTAATCTTGATATGGGGAGGAGCGAGAAAAATACTGATTAAGTTAATAAGTGAGCAGAATATTTCAAATCGTGATTAAGCACTGGAAGTGTTGTAAAATTTCATGTGCTGTGAAGTTCATATAGAACTGTGGTAATATATAGTATATGCATAAGGAGATTAAATTTCAGGTCATTGGGAAAATATTTAAATGGTAATACTAAAGTGAAGACTAAATGATAAAATTATCAGCCAATAAATAGTGGCAAAGTCTTGTTAAACATTGCTAATGCTAGAATCCAAATTTATTGACAATAATAAAATCTGGGCAGTCCTAAGTGGGAGTTTACAGATTGGATTAGCTGAGAAGATCCATCCTATGAGTACTACAATTATGTGTAGACATGAATCAAACCAAAGGAGAAAGCAAGGGGAATAACAGCCTCCTTACATCTCAGCTTCCTGATTATGACTGCCTTGTGATCATCTGCCTCACATTCTTGTATTCATGGCACACAAAGAGTAACTAATATATGGGATGAGCAAGTTCCAAGTACATAAATTGAGAATAAAATAGGCATATTTTGGGAAAAGGTCTAATTTGAAAATGATATGTCATTAACTTAGTCTTACCTCACAGAGGGACTTGAGGCTTTGTTAGGGAAGTTGGATTTCCTTTTCAGCTAAGAACAATAGTGTGATCTTGGGGAATCAAAAAGAAGGGCAATTACATCACTTATGGCCAAATGACTTTAATATGAATATTGCACTGGAAAAATGGGACTGAATTCATTTATAACAGCTAACAAGTAACTGCAGCAGTAGAAAATCACAGTAGTAACAAGAGAGGAGGCAAGTAGAGAATATATTTCACAATTTCATTTGAGGAATAATTGGTTCTAGTAGGAGACTGAAAGTGGGGAATGTCTTGTGGGTACACTTTCTGAATCAAATAAGATACTAGGAAGTGAATAAGTTAGAAATTCTGTTTCGAGAGGTTTTTTGGGTAAGATATCTACAAGAAAAAGAGAAGATTTACATAAGCATCTAGAGTTTTAGGAATATCAGAAGCAAAAATATTGAGTCAACTATTATCCTAGTTAATTTGACTATCAATTTGACACCATTTATAACCACTTGAGAGTAGCTCATATCATGTTTTCACATGGATGTATTTGAGGGAGGTTGTCTTAAATTATAATTGATGTAGGAAGGCTTGGACATATTATCCATAGACAGCTAAGCATGGACCTTGGAGCAAGTTAGTAATATCACATTTTCATGATTTTGTCTTCAAGCTCTTGCCTTCATTTTCTCAGTGACAGCTTTTAACCTTCAGGGTCTTAGCTGCATAGACTATTTCTCCTACCTCCTAGGCTGCTTTTTAGAAGAATGTTTAATCACAGAATAAAGACCCGATAGAACATTATACATGAAGAAAATTGTGTTAGATTTTATCTTTCTTGCAGTGATTAAACACAGTGACAAAAATTACCTTGTGGAGAATAGGGCTTATTCTGTTGTTTTTTGGTACTGAAGTTACAGATAATAATCAGGAAAAGTCAAAGCAGAAACTAAACTCATGAACTAAAGCAGAGACCACGGAGTAATGTATCTTACTTACTTCCTTACTATGTCTTGTTCACCCTGCCCCCTGATCAGCAATGTCACCTTGGACAATGAGTTGAGTTCTCACACTGATGTGGATACAGGTCATATAATGACAGTATTTTATCAATTTAGATTATTCATCATTGATAACTCCACTTGTGCCAAACAAAAATGTTGACCGGAACAATAAGGTACTTCCCACAGGGTAAATGTTAGCGATGAATACAAAGTAAAATAAATCTTAATTTGGCTCTATAGGGATATATTACTATAAAGAATGTCATCTAAATACCATCAAGTAAAATTAGAATTCAATAATTCGTACTTAGAAAGTAAATAATTTAGCTCTAAAAAATAAAAAAAATAATTTGAATTAGCAAAATTTGTTTTCTCTTGAGGAAAACCCTGACATATCAGAATTATTGATCTGATCTCTCAGATTACTAAAATTGAAATAGTGAAGTTACTGTTTTTGTAGAGTATAGAGGAATAAAGTGGATTTTAGGAGAATAATAACAAATTGATCAACAAACAAAACTCAGTCTAATAAATTACTTGATAGATAAAAAGTGTAACAACTGATAACAATGTGAAGGAAATACAAATTGATTTGTAAGAAATCAAGGAGTTGACTGCCAGGTTGTCTGCTTAAAACAGTACAGCCCAAACGCATCCCATGGGTTCCTGTACACACAGGGTAACTGTGAAGGAGCTCTTCTGAAGGCCCGTTGTTACTGGGATCTCAGTAGACTCAGAATACATCAATTCCAATATTCTAATAGTGAACAAATCTGTTAAAATGTCATTAAAATAGTGTGGACTTATATAAAAAAGTGTCATTGTACACACTGCTAATAGAAAATATTGTTAAAGAAATTAAATGCCTGAACGGCTTACTAGATATTCTAGTTTCATCCACTGAACTGGTAAACACAGAATTCTCTATATACTGTTTTGAAAATTCTTGCAATTTCTATGCCTTTTCTCTGAACTAGTTGAAAAACGTATATGTAACTAAAGAGATTACATAATAGTAAGGGGATTTTTATTAAAGAACCATTATTGATAGGCTAGTCAAGTTCCTCCTGAAATCCACTCCTCTTCTGACTGGTGACTTCTACCTGGGTAGTATACCAGCTTGCATGCTAAACTGATGACACCACTCAGAAGTCTTCCAAGGAGTTCTTCTGCTCACAGGACAACTACACAACTGATGCCACAGACTGAAGACATTCGAGGGACTCTGCAGCACACTGAGTACCTGACCCAACAATCAGAAAGTCTCCCTGGAGATCAGCTATACACAGTGAAATAGTTTGCTACTCTGGAGTCACAGTAGTCTGAAGGCCACTAAGGAGAAAAACTACAGCCAGGCAGCAGATGACCATCTTCCCTCTCCTCTTTGAAGATACCCACCAATGGTATGCTAAAGCAAGGCCCACAGGTTTCCCAGGAGACCTGAGGCAAACTAGTGACAAAAAAGGCAACCTCCAGACATAGACAGCCAGACCAGTAAATAGCAGGGATAAACATATTGAAAGAAGCAAGGAGAAGACCATAAGCAACAGAAGCCAAATTAATTTCACATCATCAGACACCAATAATCCCACCACAAAAATCCATAGATACATAAACACACCTGAAAATCATTAAAATGATCTAAAATCCTATCTCATGTTGATAATAGAGTCCTTTAAGGGCTATTTAAATAATTCATTGAAAACATGCAGGAAAACATAGGTAAACAGGTAGATCTTAAAGAAGAAAGAAAAAATTCCTTAAGGAAATAAAAAAAAATTAGAAAAGTGGATGGAATTGAACAAAGTAGTCTAACACCTAAAAATGGAAGTAAAATCATTAAAGAAAACAGAAATGGAGGGAACCATTTAAATGGAAAACCTAAAGAGGTTAGGAATTGCAGATGTAAACATCACCAAAAGAAACAAGACATGAATGAGATTATTCAGGTATAGAAGGTAACTTAGAAGATATTAAAGCAACTTTCAAAGAAAAACCAAAACAAAAAAATCTCCTAAGTCGAAACATCCAGGAAATCCAGGACACAATGAAGGAACCAAATCTAAGAAGAAGAGGAATAAAGAAGAGTGAAGAATCCCAACTCAAAAGACAAAAAACATCTTCATTAACATTATAGAAGAAAAATTTCCCAACCTAAAGAAGATGGGCCTAGATGTACAAGAAGCCTATAAAACACAAAATAAATTGGACCAGAAAAGAAAAACTTCTCATAACATAATAATAAAATCACTAAATGAACAGACTATTAAAAGCTACAAGGGAAAAGGGACAAGTAACATGTAAAGACAGATATATTAGAATTGTATCAGACTTATCAGACGAGATACTATAAACCAGAAAAGCTTAGACAGAGTTGATTCTGACTTTATAAGAAAAAAAAAATGCCAGCAGCCCAGGCTATACTACCTAACAAAACTTTCAATCAACAGAGATGGAGAAATCACAATATTTCAAAACAAAATCAAATTCAAACAATAGCTACCAACCCTGCTTTACAGAGGATTATAGAAGGAAAATTCCATCACAAGGACAGTACCTACACCAAAGAAAAAACAAGATATTAATCATCTCGCAACAAACTCAAACGGAGAGAATCACAAGTGTATAATGTCACTTACAAAACAAAAATAACAGAAACAAAGTATCATCTGTTTATTATCCCTATAAAAAGACATATGTTAGCAGATTGGATTCACAAACAAGATCCAGCATTTTGTTGCATATAAGAAACACACCTCAATAACATAAGGACACTATCTCAGAGTAAAAGGATGGGAAAAGTCTTCCAAACAAATTGTCCCAAGAAGCAAGCAGTCGTTGTCATCTAAATATCAAATAGAATTTCAACCAAAAGTCATTACACAAAAACAAAAGAATACACATTCTCAGCACCTCCTGGTACTTTCTCCAAAATAGACATTATAATTTGTCAAAAAGTAAGTCTCACATGATACAAGACAAATTAGATAATCCCATGCATCCTATCAAATCATCATGGCTTAAATCTAGATTTAGTGTAGAATTCTACCAAACCTAAAAAAAAAGACATAAAACCAACATTCCTCAAACTATCCCATATAACAGAAACAGAAAGAACTCTACTTAATCCATTCTATGAAGCCACAATTACTATGATATCTAAATCATACAAGGACCCATCCAAAAAAATAAAAGCTTTATGAATATCAATGCAAACATATACATTAAAATTGTCACAACTACGTCAAAGAACATATCAAAATCATTATTCACCACAATCACGTAGGCTTCATTCCAGCGATTCAAGGTTGTTATAATATACTAAAATCCATTGACAATATACTACATATCAATAAATAGAGCAAACACAGGATAATTTTGTTAGATATAGAAAAACCGTTTGACAAACCCAACATATATTCCTGTTAAAAGTATTGAAGAAATTAGGATATCAAGGCCCATTCTTAAGTATAATAAAAATAATTTACATCAAATCAACGGTCAGTATCAAAATAAATGGAGAGATACTTGAAGTAATACCACTAAAATTAGGGAAACTACAAAGATGACTACTTTCTCTGTACCTCCTCAATATTTTATTCAAAATCCTAACTAGAGCAATAACACAACAAAAGTAGGTTAGTAGATACAAATTGACAAAGCAGAAACTAAGGTATCATTACTTGCAAATGGTATGATAGTATTCCTAAGGGACCCCAAAATTTCCACTAGAAAACTTCTACAGCTGATAAACAACTGTAGCAAAGTGGGTGCATATAAAATCAACTCAAATAAATCAGTATCCTTATTTTATACAAATGCTAAATAGGCAGAAAAAGAAGTTAGGGAAACAATACACTTTTCAATAACCACAAAAATATAAAATATTTTGGGTAGCTCTAATCAACTTATTGACAGATCTATACAAAAGGAACTTTAAGTTTCTCAAGAAAGAACTTGAAGATCTCAGAAAAACAGAGACATCTTCCATGCTGTTGGGCAGAATTAACATAGTAAATATAACCATCCTATCAAAGCAATCTACATATTCAATGGAATTCCCATCAAAATCCCAACACAATTCTTCTAAGACTGGAAAGGGCAATTCTCAAATGCACCTGAAACAAAACAAAACAAAACAAACAAAGAAACAAAAACATCACAGCAAAAACAATCCTTAACAATAAAAGAACTTCTGGGGTAATCACCATCCCTGAACTCAAACTATAATACAGAGCAACAGTGGTAAAAACTCCTTGGTATTTATGGAGAGACAGACACATTTATCAGTGTAATAGAATTGAAGGCCAAAAAATAAAACAAGATATTTATGAACACTTGATGTTTGATAAGGAAGTCAAAAATATACAATGAAAAAAAAATAGTGCCTCTTCCATAAATGACACTGATATAAGTGGCAGTCCGTATGTAGAAAAATAAAAATGGATCCAAATTTGTCATCTTGCACAAAGGTCAAGTACAACTGGATCAAGGACCTCAACATAAAACCAGATACACTGAATCTATTAGAAGAGAAACTGGGAAAGAACCTGAAACTCATTGGTATAGAGAGAAGTTTCCTAAAGAGAATTACAATGACTCAGATTCTAAGATCAATAATTGATAAATAAGATCTCATAAAACTGGAAAGATTGTTTCAGATAAGCAACATATCCAATAGGACGAATTAGAAACTTACAGACTAAGAAAAAAAATCTTCACTATTCCCATGTCCAATACAATGATCGTATCCAAAATATATAAAAAACTCCAGAAAGTGACAACCAAGAAACCAAACAACCCAATCGAAAATGGGGTATACAACTAAACAGAATTCATAGCAGAGGAATTTCAAAGGGCTGAGAAGCACTTAAAGACATGTTCAAAGTAATTAGTCATCTGGGAAATGCAAATCAAAACAACCCGAAAACTCTAACTTTCACCATTCTTGGTGGGATTAGAAACTGGTACAGCTGCTCTGCAAATCAATTTAGAGGCTCCACAGGAAATTGGAAATAGATCTACCTCAAGAACCAGCTATACCACTCTTGGATATATACCAAAAAAATGTCTTGTCATGCCACTGAGACATATGTTACACCTTGTTCATTGTGGCATTTTTGCAAAATGTGGAATCAACTCAGATGTCTCACAACAGAAAAATGGATACTGAAAATGTTCATTTACATAATGTAAAACTACACAACTATTAAAAAGAGGACATCATGAGATTTGTAGGCAAGTGGATCAATTAGAGTATAATATCCTGAGTGAGGTAACTCAGCCTCAAAAGGACCTGCATGGTATGTACTCACTAATAACTGACTATTTGCCAAAAAAGATACAGATACCAGAGATACAGTCCACAGAACTCAAGAAGGCTAATAAGCCAAAGGGCTCAGGAGAGGAAGCCTCAATCCTATTTTGGACAGAGAAGAGCAGGTAAAGGGTGTCCTCAGAAGGAAAGGGAACAGAGAAAGAAAGATGGTAACATGATCAGGTATGGGGGTGTGTACGGAAGCCCTGAGGGCCAGCAGAAAGAATGGAAACAGGCAACTTAAGATGTAAAAGATGGTGGTACCCTCTAGATTGTTCCAAAGGCCTGGGAGATGAGAGACTCTCAGGACTCAGAGAAGAATCATAAATAAAATGCCCTACAGTGAGAAATGGAACTGATAGAATCCATCTCCAGTAGATAGGCAGAACATCAAGTAGAGGGATAGAGTTGCCATCCCACAGTCAAAAAGTCTGACCTGGAATAGTTCCTGTCTGAATGAAATGTAGTGATAAAAATTAAGAGCCTGGGGAAAAAGAGCTCCAATGACAAACTCAAATCATGATCCAGTTCAGGAGGTAGCCCCAAGGATTGACACTAATATTGATGCTATGGCATGTTTACAAACATGGATGTATCATGAATGTCTTAGGAAAGGCCGAACAAGTAGCAGATAAAATCAGATGTAGATATTTACACAAAATTGATGGACAGAAGTGGTGACCCTGTGGTTGAATTATGGAAAAGCTGGAAGAAGCTGAGGCTTCAGGCAACCTCATTAGAAGACCAGCAGTCTCAACTAACCTGGACACCAAGGATTTCTCAGACATTTAGTCACCAAACAGGCAGTATATGTCAGCTGATCTGAGGCCCTTAACAAATATATTGCAGAGGACTGCTGGTCTGTACTGAGACAGAGAATATGCAGATAACCCTAAAAGCTGTACCATGGGACTGAAAGAAAGGCCATCAAGAGAGTACCCTACCTGGGGATCCACCAAACCCAGTCATTATTGCTGATACCAAGAAGTACTTGCTGACAAGAGTCTGATATGGATGTCTCTTGATAGACTGTACTAGAGCCTTACAGATACAAATGAGAAGGCTTCCAGCTAACCATTGGACTGTGCATGGGGACTGCAATAGAGAAGTTAGAGAAAGGACTGAAGGAGCTGAAGGATTTTGAAAACCCATAGGAAGAACAACAATATCAACAACCAGATCCACACCCCAGGCTCTCAGGAACTAAATCCCTAACCAACGCGTTCACAGGTCAGAGGGAATCATGGCTCCAGCAGCAAATGTAACAGAAAATGGCATCGTATAGCATCAATAGGATGAAAATTACTTGGTCCTGTGAAGGCTTGTATTCACATTGTAGGGGAATGCCAGGATATTGAGGTGGGAGTGGGTTGGTGGGAGTGGTAGCATTCTCATAGAATCAGGGGAGGGGAGAGTGGGAATGGGAGAGGGGTGAAAGGGGATAACATCTGAAAGGTAAATACACAAAATATCTAAGAAAAATAAAATAAAATGATTATAGAATAAAAATAACACCACCAAAATAAAGAACACACACTCACACAAAAAAAAGAAACAAACAGAAAGAAATAAAGTAGTGGAATTAGAAACATTCTTCCATCCAACATACTTCAAATATATAGAGTGCTTAAAAAATAATGAATATAACTTTATTAGAAATCATCACAAAACAAACAATAGGAAGTCTAGTTTCTACTTCCCCCATGAGGCCATCTTTATAATGCTAATTAAATACACAAACACATCACAATGAAAGAGAACACCAATTATTATTCCTCTGAATAGACATAGAGAACTCCTCAAAAGAATCACAACATCTCTATGTACCAGCACATACAACACATGAAGAGAGAACAGGAAATAGAACTTATGGCAAAGTACAGATTTTCCCAAGAGATCACATTTCATTATGTATTAAAAAAATCAATAAAAGTTCTACTTAGAGCCAGAAAACAAATGATACTCATAGCTGATATAGAAAAAAGGTTTTGATTAAAGACTAACAGAATTTCATAATCGAATTAACAACAACAAACAACAAGAACAATTTTTTTTCATCTTTATTAACTTGGATATTTCTTCTTTACATTTTGATTGTTATTCACTTTCTTGGTTTTCAGGTCAACATCCCCCTAATCCCTACTCCTCCCCTTATCTAAGGGTGTTCCCTTCCCTATTATGCCCACATTTCCACCCTCCCCCTAAACAATCATATTCACTGAGGGTTCAGTCTTGGCAGGACCAAGGGCTTCCCGTTCCACTGGTGCTCTTACTAGGCTATTCATTAATACCTATGAGGTTGGAGCCCAGAGTCAGTCCATGTATAGTTTTTGGGAGGTGGCTTAGTCACTGGAAGAGCTGGTCGATTGGCATTGTTGTTCATATGGGGTCTCAAGCCCCTTCAAGCTCTTTCAGTGCTTTCTAAGAGTCCTTTAACGGGGGTTCCATTCTAAGTTCAGTGGTTTAATGGTGGCATTTGCTATGTATTTGCAGTACTCTGGCTGTGTCTCTCAGGAGAGATCTACTTCCAGTGCCTGTCAGCCTGCACTTCTTTGCTTCATCCATTTTGTCTAATTGGGTGGCTGTATATGTATGGTCCACATGAGGGGCAGGCTCTGAATGGGTGTTCCTTCTGTGTCTGTTTTAATCTTTGCCTCTCTATTCCCTGCCAAGGGTATTCTTGTTCCCATTTTAAAGAAGGAGTGAAGCATTCACATTTTGATCATCTGTCTTGAGTTTCATGTGTTCTAGGCATCTAGGGTGATTCAAGGATTTCGGCTAATAGCCACTTATACCATGTGTGTTTTACTGTGATTGGGTTAACTCAATCAGGATGATATTTTCCAGTTCCATCCATTTGCCTATTAATTTCCCAAAGTCATTTTTTTTGACAGCTGAGTAATAGTCTATTGTGCATATGAACCACATTTTTTTTATCTATTCCTCTGTTGAAGGTCATATAGGTTCTTTCCGGCTTCTGGCTATTATAAATAAGGCTGCTATGAACAGAGTGGAGCATGAGTCTTTGTGATATGTTTGGGCATCTTTTGGGTATATGCCCAAGAGAGGTAGAGCTGGGTGCTCAGGTAGTTCACTGTCTGATTTTCTGAGGAACCTCCAGACTGATTTAAAGAATGGTTGTACCAGTCTGCCATCCCACCAACAATGGAGGAGGGTTACTCTTTCTCCGCATCCTCGCCAGCATTTGCTGTCACCTGAGTTTTTGCACTTAACCATTCTCACTGGTGTGAAGTGAAATCTCAGGGTTGTTTTGATTTGCATTTCCCTTATGACTAAAGATGTTGAACATTTCTTTAGGTGTTTCTCAGCCATTCGGCATTCCTTAGCTGTGAATTCTTTGTTTAGCTCTGAACCCCATTTTTAATAGGGTTATTTGTCTCTGTGCAGTCTAAATTCTTGAGTTCTTTGTATATTTTGGATATATGCCCTCTATCAGTTGGAGGATTGGTAAAGATCTTTTCCCAATCTGTTGGTGGTCCTTTTGTCTTAACCAAAGTGTCCTTTGCCTTACAGAAGCTTTGCAGTTTTATGAGATCCCATTTGTCAATTCTTGATTTTAGAGCATAAGCCATTGGTGTTTTGTTCAGGAATTTTTTTCCAGAGCCCATGTGTTCAAGTGGCTGCCCTAGTTTTTCTTCTATTAGTTTGAGTGTATCTGGTTTGATGTGGAGGTCCTTGATACACTTGGACTTAAGCTTTGTACACGGTGATAAGCATGCATCGATCTGCATTCTTCTACATCTTTACCTCCAGTTGAACCAGCACCATTTGCTGAAAATGCTTTCTTTTTTACATTGGATTTTTGACTCCTTTGTCAAAAATCAAGTGTGCAGGTTCATTTCTGGATCTTCAATTCTATTCCATTCGTTTATCTGTCTGTCTCTGCACCAATACCATGCAATTTTTATCACTATTGCCCTGTAATACTGCTTGAGTTCAGGGACAGTGATTCCCCTGCAAGTCCTTTTATTGTTGAGGATAGTTTTAGCTATCCTGGGTTTTTTGTTATTCTAGATGAACTTGCAAATTATTCTGTGTAACACTCTGAAGAATTTGATTGGTATTTTGATGGGGATTGCATTGAATCTATAGGTTGCTTATGGTAAAATGTCCATTCTTACTATATTAAGCCTGCCAATCCTTCAACATGAGAGATCTTTCCATCTTCTGTGATCTTATTCAATTTCTTTCTTCATAGGCTTGAAATTTTCATCATACAGATCTTTCACTAGCTTGGTTAAAGTCACACCGAGGTATTTTATATTATTTTGGACTATTATGAAGATTGTTGTTTCCCTAATATCTTTCACATCTAGTTTCTCTTTTCTGTAGAGGAAGGCTACGGATTCATTTGAATTAATTTTATACCCAGCCACTTTGCTGAAGGTGTTTATCAGATTTAGTAGTTCTCTGGTGGAACTTTTAGGGTCACTATCATATCATCTGCAAATACTGATATTTTGACTTCTTCTTTTCCAATCAGTATTCCTTTGATCTCCTTTTGATGTCTGATAGCTCTGGCTAGAACTTCAAGAACTATATTGAATAAGTAGGGAGAGTGTTTGCAGCCTTGTCTAGTCCCTGATTTTTTTGGATTCTTTCAAGTTTCTCTCCATTTAGTTTAATGTTAGCTACTGTTTCTCTGTATACCACTTTTACTATGTTTAAGTATGGGACTTGACTTCCTATTCTTTCCAGGAGTTTTATCATGAAGAGTTGTTGAATTTTGTCAAATGAATTCTCAGCACCTAGTGAAATGATGATGTGGTTTTGTTTTTTCAGCTTATTTATATACTGAATTACGTTGTTGGTTTTTCATATATTAAACCATCCCTGCATGCCTGGGATGAAGCCTACTTGATCATGGTGGATGTCTGTTTTGATGTGTTCTCAAATTCAGTTTGCAGAAATTTATTGAGTATTTTTGTGTTGATATTCATAAGGAGTTCTCTTTCTTATCCCATCTTGACCTGGGTGTGTTTTTTTGTTTGCTTGTTTGTTTTTTTTTTTTTTTTTTGATTGTTTTGTTTTTTTGGTTGGGAGATCTTTACTTACTGCTTCTTATTTCTTTTGGAGTTTCGGTGTTGTTGAAATGGTTTATCTATTCCTCATTTAACTTTGGTAACTGGTATCTCTCTAGGAAATTGTCCATTTCCTGCAGATTTTCAAGTATTTTTGAAAATAGGCTTTTGTAGTAGGATTTGATTTTTTTTAACTTCCTCTGATTCTGTAGTTATGTCTCCCTTTTCTTTTCTGATTTTGTTAATTTGGACACACTCTCTATGTCCTCTCATTAGTCTGGTTAAAGGTTTATCTATCTTGTTGATTTTTCCAATGAACCAACTTTTGTTCTGTTTATTCTTTCTTTGATTATTTCCTGCCTTCTACTCCTCCTGGATATATTTGCTTCTTTTTGTTCTAGAGCTTTTAGGTGGGCTATCAAGCTGCTGATATATTATCTCTCCTGTTTCTTTCTGCAGGCACTCAGAGCTATGAGTTTCCTTCTTAGCACAGGTTTCCTTGTGTCCCATGATGTTGGGTATGTTGTATCTTCATTTTGCTTAAATTCTAAGAAGTCTTTAACTTCTTTCTTTATTTCTTTCTTGACCAGGTTATCATTGAGTAGCACATTGTTTAATTTCCATTTTTATATGGGCATTCTTCCCTTATTCTTTTTGAGGAACATCTTTACCTAGCCCGTGGTGGTCTGATAGGATGCATGGGATTATTTCTATCTTTCAGTATCTTTTGAAGCCTGTATTATTACCAGTCATATGATCAATTTTGGAGAAAGTACCATGAAGTGGTGAGAAGAATGTATATCCTTTTGTTTCAGGATAGAATGTTCTATAAATATCTGTTAAGTCCATGAGGTTCATGACTGCTCTTCATCTGTCTATGTCTCTGTTTAATTTCTTTTTCCATTATCTGTCCATTGATGAGAGCGGGGTGTTGAAAATCTCCTACTATTATTGTGTGAGGTAAAATGTGTACTTTGAGCTTTAGTAAGGTTTCTTAATGTATGTCGGTGCCTTTGTATTTGGAGCACAGATATTTAGACTTCAGAATTCATCCTGCTGGATTTTTCCTTTGATTGAATATGTAATGTCCTTCCTTTTCTTTTTTGATGACTTTTAGTTGAAAATCGATTTTACTTGATATTAGAATGGCTACTCCAGCTTGCTTCTTTAGACCATTTGCTTGGAAAGTTGTTTCCAGCTTTTCACTCTGAGGTAGTGTCTGTCTTTGTCTCTGGGGTGTGTTTCCTGTAGGCAGCAGAATGCAGGGTCCTCATTGCATATCCAGTTTGTTAATCTATGTCTTTTTATTGGGGAGTTGAGACCATTGATGCTGAGAGATATTAAGGAATAGTGATTGTTGGTTCCTGTTATGTTCATATTTGGATGTGAGATTATGTTCGTGAGCTTTTCTTCTCTTTGTTTTGTTGCCAAGATGATTAGTTTCTTGCTTTTTCTAGGGTGTAGCTTGCCTCTTTTTGTTGGGCTTTACCATTTATTATCCTTTGTAGTGCTGGATTTATGGACAGATATTGTGTAAATTTGGTTTTGTCATGGAATATCTTGGTTTTTCCATCTTTGTTAATTAAGTGTTTTGCAGGATACAGTAACCTGGGCTGGCATTTGTGTTCTCTTAGCGTCTGTATAACATCTGTCCAGGATCTTCTGACTTTCATAGTCTCTGGTGAGAAGTCTGTTGTGATTCTAATAGGTCTGCCTTTAAAGGTTACTTGATCTTTTTCCCTTACTGCTTTTAATATTTTTTCTTTATTTTGTGCAATTGGTGTTTTGACTACTATGTGACAGGAGGAGTTTCTTTTCTTGTCCAACCTATTTGGAGTTCTGTAGGCTTCTTATATGTTTATGGGCATCACTTTCTTCAGATTAGGGTAGTTTTCCTCTATGATTTTGCTGAAGATATTTACTGGTCCTTTGAGCTTGGAGTCTTCCCTTTCTTCTATACCTATTATCTTTAGGTTTGATCTTCTCATTGAGTCCTGGGTTTCCTGTATGTCTTGGACCAATAGCTTTTTCCATTTTCCATTATCTTTGACAATTGTGTTGATGATTTCTATGGAATTTTCTGCTCCTGAGGTTCTCTTCTATCTCTTGTAATCTATTGGTGATGCTTGTATCTACGGCCTCTTGTCTCTTCCTTTTGTTTTTTATATCTAGGGTTGTTTCCCTTTGTGTTTTCTTTATTGCTTCTATTTCCATTTTTAATTTCTTCATCTGTTTGATTGTGTTTTCCTGGAATTTTTTCAGGATTTTTGTGATTACTCTCTATAGGCTTCTACTTGTTTATTTTTGTTTTCCTGCATTTCTCTAAGGGAGTTCCTTATGTTTTTCTTGAAGTCCTCTATCATTATGATCAAATGTGATTTTAAATCTATATCCTGCTTTTCTGGTGTTTTTGTATGTTCAGTGGTTTGGATATTCTTTGGTTGGAGAATTGGGCTCTGATGATGCCAAGTAGTCTTGATTTCTGTTGTTTGGTTTCCTGCACTTGCCTCTCGCCAACAGGTTGTCTCTGGTGTTACCTTGTTCTGCTATTTTACAGGGGTTAGACCGTCCTATAGGCTTGTGTGTCAGGAGAGGTGTAAACCTGTTTTCCTGTTTTCTTTTAGCCAGTAATGGGAACAGAGTTTTCTGCTTTCAGGTGTGTATTCTTTCTTGTCTCCTGGTCTTTAGCTGTTCTTGTGGGCATGTGTCATATGTCCACCAGGCTGGTCACTTGAAACAGAAAAGTTGTTCTTAACCTGTGGTCCCACAGCTGAAGTTGCTCATGGGGGACAGCTTTTGAGATCTCTGTGAGGGCAGCAAGCAGGAGGGCCTGTACTGTCTTTTTCAGGGGCCCCCATGCACCAGAGTCCCAAATGGCATTAGGTGATTTCCTCTGGAGCCAGAAATGTGGGCAGATTGTAGTCTCTCTGGATTCCCAGGTATGTCTGACCCTCTGATGGCTTAGCTCTCCCTCCCATAGGATTTGGGTACAGGGAGCTTTTGACCGGGTCCCTTCAGGTCTGGGTGGTGTCTGGACCTGAGTGCCCCTATCTTCCTGATCTCAGAGGCCCTATACAGTTTCCCCTTGGGCCAGGGATGTGGGCAGGGGTGGGTAGTACTGGCGGTCTCTCCCTCTCTGCAGTCTCAGGAGTGCCCACCTGTCCAGGCAGTGAGCTCTCTCTCCCATTGGGTTTGGAAGCAGGGAGCTGTGAGATGGGATCAGCGAAGTTGGGGCTCCAGCAAAAAACAAGAATTGTCCAGTCCCAGAGGAATTTTGCCACTCTGTGTCCTCAGTCCCAAACAATATCTATATCTATCTTTATCTATCTATCTATATGTATCTATATCTATATCTATATATTTATATATCTATATCTATATATGATGAAGTGAAATAAAATAAACATTTCTTCACATGGTCAAGGACATAGGAAAACAAAAAGCACAGCTAAGATTTTAGTGTTGAGAGTAAAATCTTTTCACATAAGATCAAGAACCTACAAAGATGCCCAATATTGCTTCTAAATCATTACTTCAGGAAGAAATGCAAATTCCCTAAAGTGTAACGCAAAAAGTTGAATTATCATTGTATGAACCTGGTTTGGCCTTGTACATTGAAAATATAAAGAAAGAGATCTACAATATTAAAATCTTTGTTTACAAATATTAAGTGAGGATCATAGGATCACATTATCTATGCTCAATACACAACAATTATTTGTATATCTATTTTCTAATAGTTAATAAATCCATTATAATGTCATTAACATAGAGTGGACTTATCAAAAAAGAGTCATCTTACACACTACTAAAGAAAATATCGTCAAAGATATTAAATGCATGAATGATTTGCTACATATTCTACTTTCATCAACTGAACTGATAAAGACAGAATGCTTTCTACACTGATTTGAAGATTATTGAAATTTCTTTGACTTTTCTCTGAACTTTTCCAAAAACTTAAATGTAACTGAACATATTAAATAATAATAAGGGGATTTTTATTTAAAAAAAACATTATCAATTGTATAGTGAATTGCCTCCTCTTTAACAGTTCTCTGTCTGCTCTTGCAGAATTTGTTTTAAACATGATGTTGGGTAGCTTGAGACTGTAACTGCACTGCAGTACCAGGTTATCTAACACCCTGTTCTTTACTCCACGTGCACATAAACTCACATGTATATACCTACGTAGAGATACACTCATATATATTCGAAAAGATAAAAAAGTATCTTATATCTGGTTTCAAAACTTATTTCAAAATAAGTCAATCTGCATTGCCTTGTACTATCAAACATAAAGACATATAGGATAAGAGAATAGTAGGAAAGTATAAAAATAGTGTTTTCTACTTTTATAAATTGAGTTTTTTTTAACTATGTGTATAAATATTTCTGTAAGGAAACAATTGCACTTTTAATGCAGGTATCCATGGAATTTAGAAGGCTTCAGATTTCCCTAAACCTGAAGATATAGATAGCTATGAAATTACTTGTATGGATGATAGGGGATATATTCAGGTTTTCCGTAAGAGAAAAACACATTCTAAGCCTCTAAAACAACTCTCTCAGTCCAACATACCCTTTTATACAACTAATTAACTTATATAGAATACTAAATCATGTTGATAGGAAAAGTAATCACTTGAATAAATAATAAAAATCAATTGGGTTAAATCAGATTACTGTATCATCCTACAAAGAAAGTAATAACCCAAAACACATTTAAAATATAAACATAAGAAAATCATATTAGGTGGTAAGCATGTAGAAGAATGCAAATTGATCCATTCTTTTCACCATGTAAAAAGCTTAAGTCCAAGTGGATCAAGGACATCCACATCAAACCAGATAAGCTCAAACTAATAGAAGAAAAAGTGGGGAGGAGTCTCGAAACATGGGCACTGGGGAAAATTTCCTGAACACCAATGCCTTATGCTCTAAGATCAAGAATCGACAGATGGGAACTCATAAAACTGCAAAGCTTGTGTAAAGCAAAAGACACTGTCATTAGGACAAAATGGCAACCAACAGAACGGGAAAAGATCTTTACAGATCCTATATCTGATAGAGGGCTAATATCCAAAATATTCAAAGAACTCAAGAAGTTTGACTCCAGAGAGCCAAATAACTCTATTAGAAATGGGTTAGAGAGCTAAACAAAACATTCTCAGCTGAGGATTATGGAATGGCCAAAAAGTAGCTAAAGAAAATTCAGCATCCTTAGTCATCAGGGAAATGCTTATCAAAACAACCCAGAGATTCCACATCATACCAGTCAGAATGGCTAATATCAAAACTCGGGTGACAGCAGATGCTGGCAAGGATGTGGAGAAAGAGGAATACTCCTCAGTTGTTGGTGGGATTGCAGACTGGTACAACCGTTCTGGAAATCATTCTGGATGTTCCAAAGAAAATAGGACATTTCACTACCTGAGTACACAGCTTTACATCTCTTGAGCATATACTCAAAAGATGCTCCAACATACAACAATAACACATACTCCACTATGTTCATAGCAGACTTATTTATAATAGGCAGAAGCTGGAAAGAACCCAGATGCCCTTCAACAGAGGCATGAATTTAAAAAAAAATGTGGTACATCTACACAATTGGTTACTACTCAGCTATTAAAACATTGACTTCATGAAATTCATAGGCAAATGGAATGAACTAAAAACTATCTTTCTGAGTGAGGTTACTCAATTACAGCAACACTCACTTGGTATGCACTCATTGATAAATGGATATAAGACAAAAAGCTCAAGTACCCAAGATGCAATTTCAGACCACAGGAAGCTCTAGAAGAAGCATGACCAAAATGTGGATGTTTCCATTCTTTCTTAAAAAGGGGAAACATATCCATAGAAGGGGATATGCAAGCAAAGTTTAGAGCAGTGACTCAAGGAATGGTCATTCAAAGCCTGACCCCCATGTGTCCCATGTATATATATACAACCACCCAAGATAGATATGATTGATGAATCTAGAAAATGCATTCTGAAAGGGACCGGATATAGATCTCTCCTGAGAGACACAATCAGAGTATGTCCAATACAGATGTCAATGCTAGCAGCAAACCACCGAACCGAGAATAAGACCACCTTGGACAGAGGAAGTATTGAAAGAATTGAAGGAACTTGCAACCCCATAAAAACAACAATGCCAACCAACCTGAGCTTCCAGGGTCTAAACCACTACCAAAAGACTATACATGGACTGACCCAGTGCCCCAACTGCATATGCAGCAGAGAACAGATTTGTTGGTGCATCAGAGGAAAGGGAAGCCTTTGGTCCTGACAAGGATGGACCCCAGTGCAGGGGAATATAGTGGCGGTGTAATAATGGGAATGCATAGGGAGCATATGCATAAGGGGGAGGTGGAGGGGATGGAATGGGGGCTTATGGACAGGAATCCGGGAAGGGGAATAACCTTTGAAATGTAAATAAAGAAATATATCTAATAAAATTTAAAAGAAAAGATAATCATATTAGCCTCTGAATTGTGCCTGTGTGCAGAGCTGACCTGGCCCACAACTCTCTGGACCCACATTGCACAGGGGAGTGAGCTAGACTCCTAGAAGTGCAGACAATACTAAGTTTTCTTTGGAAATCACCACTAGAGCTAACATTCCTGTCCCAAAGAGACCCACCTACAGGCCTCTGGACACATGAACATAGCAGGACTTAAGGAGAAGATCCTTCTAGGCTCGGCCTGTTACTAGATCCAAAAGCCAGTCAACAAGAGCACTAACTCATCTGCACAAACAAATAGGACCAAATCTTCTGCCCCAAGCCACCTGCCTATATCCCTCAGGACACAGAAACCCAGGAGCTGAATGGGACAGGTTCCTTCCAGTTTCTGCTTATGAGTGGAGCTAACCCTGTCACACATTTCTCTGTACACAGATCCCTCTGGAAGAAAAGAGGTCTACAGTAGTGTTGACACACAGGCTTATAGGAGCCACAACCACAGACAGAAAGACCAGCTAACACCAGAGACATCCTGATGTCAAGAGGCAAGTGCAAGAACCTAAGCAACAGAAACCTTTGTATCATCAGAGCCCACTTTTCCCACCTAACAAATACTGGATATATAAGCACACTTGTAAACCAAGATTTATATTTAAAATCACATCTCGTGATGAAAATAGAGGACTTTAAGAAGGACATTAATAACTCCTGTAGAGAAATACAGGACAACACAGGTAAACAAGTAGAAGTACTTAAAAAGGAAAAACAAAATCAACTTGAAGAATTACAGGAAAACACAAACAAACAAGTGAAGGGCTTAAACAATGCATCTAGGATCTAAAACTGGAAATAGAAACAATAAAGAAATCACAAAGAAGGCAACCCTCAAGATAGAAAACCTAGAATAAGAATCATCAACTATAGATGAAGGCATCACCAACAGAAAAGAAGAGATAGAAGAGAAAAATTTCAGGGGCAGAAGATACCATGGAAAACATTGACAAAACCATCGAAGACAATGTGAAATGCAAAAAGCTGCTAGTCCATACATCCAGGAAACCCAGGACACAATGAGAAGATCAAACCTAAGGATAATAGGTATAGAGGAGAGTGAAGACTCAAAATTTATAGGAGCAGTAAATATATACAACAAAATTATAGAAGAAAAGTTCCCTATCCTGAGTATGTGATGCCCATAAAAATACAAGAAGCCTACACAACTCCAAATAGACTGGACCAGAAAAGAAATTCCTCCTGTCACATAACAGTCAAAACACCAAATGCACTAAACAAAGAAAGAATGTTAAAAGTGGTAAGGGAAAAAGGTCAAGTAGCATATAAAGGCAGACCTATAAGAATTACAATAGACTTCTCACCAGAGACTATGAAAGCAAAAGATACTGGAGCAGATGTCATACACACCATAAGAGAATAAAAATTCCATTCCTGGCTATTACTGTATTCAGTTCATTTTATGAAGCTAGTATTATACTTGTACCTAAACCAAACAAAAACCCAAAAAAGAAAGAGAATTTCTGAACAAAATCCTTTAGGAATATCAATGCAAAAAAATGCTCTATAAGATTCTTATAAACAAAATCCAAGAATACATTACAATGATCATTCATCATGATAAAGTAGGCTTCATCTCTGAGATGCTGGATTAGTTTAATATAGGAAAATTCATCAATGTAATTATCTGTATAAACAAACTCAGAGGGAGAAAAAACACATGATTATCTCATTTGATGCTGAGTAAGCATTTGGTAAAACTCAAAACATTTTCATATTAAAACTCTTGGGAAGATCAGGAATTCAAAGCCCATACCTAAGGATAGTAAAAGTAATATACGGCAAACCAGTATCCAACATCAAACTAAATGGAAAGAAACTTGATGAAATTCCACTAAAATCAGGGAGAAGACTCTGTCCTTACTTTTTCAATATAATAATCAAAGTCCTTGTCAGATCAATGAGACAACAAAAGGAGGTCAAAGGGATGGAAATTGAAAAAGAAGAAGTCAGAATATCACTAATTCCAGATGAAAGTGTATATATATATATATATATATATATATATATATATATATATATATATATATATATATATAGTGACCAGAAAATTTCCAGCAGAGAAATACTAAGCCTAAAAATCTCTTTAGCAAAGTGGCTAGGGATAAAATTAACTCAAAGAAATCAGTAGATTTCCTCTGATAAAGGATAAACAAGTTGAGAAAGAAACTGGAAATGACAGCCTTCACAAAAGTCACAAATAACATGAACTCCTTAGTGTGACTCTTCCCAAGCAAGTGAAAGACCTATATGAAAACAACTTCAAGTCTATGAAGAAAGAAATTAAAGAAGAAAATAGAAGATGGCAATATTTACCATGGGCATGGATTGGCAGACTTAATATAGTAAAAATGCCATTTTGCAAAAACAATCTACAGATTCATTTCAATCTCCATCAAAATTCCAAATCAGTTCTTCACAGAGTTTAAAAGAGCAATTTGCAAATTCATTTGGAATACCAAAGAAACCCAGGGTAGTGAAAAATATTCTTAACAACAAAAGAACTTTTCAATAGGAATCAACATCCCTTACCTCAAGTTGTACTACAGAACTGTATGGATAAAAACTGTGTGGTATTGGTGCACAGACAGGCAGGTAGATCAATGGAGTATATTTGAAGACGCAAAAAATAACCCCCACACCAATGCTGACTTGTTCTTTGAGAAAAGAGCTAAAACTATCCAGTGGAAAAAAGATAGCATTTTTAACATATCATGATGATTCAACTGGATGTCAGCATGTAGAAAAAAATGTAATACTGAGTCATACTTATCATCCTGGACAACGTTTATGTGTAAGTGGATCAAGGATCTCCACATAAAACCTGATACACCAAAACTCATAGTAGAAAAAGTGGGAAAGAACCTTGAACCCATGGGCACTGCAAAAAATTTCCTGAACAGAAAACCAATAGTTTATGCTCTAAATCATGAAAAGACAAATGGGACCTCATAAAATTAGAAAGCTTCTATGAGGCAAAGGACACTGTCAAAGGACAAAATGGCAAGCAACAGATAGAGTAATATTTTTCCTAACCATACATCTTACACAGAGGTAATAACCAATATGTGTAAAGAACTCAAGAAGTTAGATCCAGAGAGACAAATAACCATTTTAAAAACGGGTTACAGATCTAAACAGTGAATTCTCGGCTGAGGAATACCTAAGAAGTAAGTCAAGAATTGTTCAACATCCTTAGTCATCAGGGAAATGCAAAATAAAACAATCCTGAGATTCCACCTCACACCAGTCAGAATGGCTAAGAAAAAAATCTCAGGAAACAAGAGATTTTCTCTAGGATGTGGAGAAAGAGTAACACTCCTCCATTGTTGGTGGGATTGCAATCTGCTACAACCACTCTGAAAGTCATTCTGGAGGTTCCTCAGAAAATTGGACATTGTACCTGAGGATCCAGCTATGCCACTCCTAGGCATATACTGAAAAGATAGTCCAATATACAACAAAGATGTATGCTCCACTATGGTCATAGCATCCTTATTTATAAGAGCTAGAACCTGGAAAGAACCCAGATGCCCTTCAAAAGAGGAATGGATTCAGAAAATGTAGTAAATCTACACAATTATATACTACTCAGCTATCAAAACAGTGACTTCATGAAATTCATAGGTAAATGGTTAGAACAAAAAAATATCATCTTGTCAGATAACTCAAAGAAAAACACATGGTATGCTTCACTGGTAAGTGGATATTAACCCAAATGCCCAAATTACCCAAGATATAATCCACAGACCACATGAGACACATGAATAAGGATGACCAAAGTATAGATGTTTGAGTCCTTCTTAAATGGGGGATCAAAAATATTCATAAGAAAAGATAATGGAGTCAAAGTTTGGAGCAGACACTGAAGGAATGGCCATTCAGAGCCTGCTCTGCCTCGGGAAACATTCTATATACATAAAGCCAACAAACACTGACAATATTGTTGATGCCAAAAGTGCATGTTGATAGGAGCCTGATATAGCTGTCTTCTGAGAGGCTCTGCCAGAGCAAGACAAATACAGAGGCAAAACCTATCAGCAAACCATTGAACTGAGAATGGTGTCCCCATTGGTGGAGTTAGAGAAATGATTGAAGGAGTTGAAGGGACTTGCAACCCCATTAGAACAACAATACCAACTAACCAGAGCTCCTAGGGACTATACTACTATTCAAAGTACATTCTTGGACAGACCCATCGTTTACTTGCATGTGTTGAACAGGATGGCCTTGTTAGGCACAAGTGGGAGGAGAAGCCCTGTACCCTCTGTAAAGGAATATCTGGGCAGGGAGGAAGAAAGGGTTTAGTGGTCAGGGAGGGACAGAAGAAGAAGAAAAGCGTGGATGAGATAGGGGTTTTCTGGATGGGAAACTTGGAAAGTGGATAACATTTAAAATGTAAATAAAAATATCCAAGAAAAATAGGAAAATCATATTAAACCCCTTTAGTTACAAATATCATGGTTTTTTAAAATAAAATATGAATTTGGCTTCAATAAACTTTTAAACTTGGTGCATCAAAGATGCTAGAAAAGTAGTCTTTACTTACAGGAAGAAAAGTCATATATTGCAAGTAATACTCTAATATCTAAAATAAGCAAAGATATCTCATAACTTTATTAATAAACAATGTAATAATTCCATGTCTTTAGCCATTCTGTTGCTATGACAGACAAAGCAACTGACTTGCCTCTTCTCATTTTTCCAGTGTCTTCTTACATTCTTTTCCTTCTGCCTGGAGGTTATCACTACCATCAGCTCATCTAACATTAAAATAATCACACAGGACTAGTAAGATCATTCAGCAAGTAAAACGTCACATAAGCATTCAGACTTGGACTTAGTCCTCAGCTCCTCGTCAAGATAGAGAATAATGTATGAATCCAATTTCAAATGTTTGAGTTTATTCACTATATAAGAAACAAAATGAAACAAAAATATGAAGAAGGAGGTGGACAGAATAATCCTCAAAACAGATTAGCATCAAAACAAGTCTTCAAATATATAGCAAAAGTTTTGGAATAACTTACCCCAGGAAGCAAGCAAAAGCAATATCATGAATTTGTGTACTTAAAACATCTATTAGAAATTGACGGTGGAATTCCTACTGAAACAGTTACCTTGGAGTTACTGTGAGAAATATTTCTTCTTAATTGAAATATTTCATCCAGGAGGGCTGAAGGCAGCTCATGGGTAAGGAGGCAATCAAATGTCATGTCTGGAACAATTAAAACTTGTAGTTTTTTAGATGCAGTAAACAACTAGACACAGGGAGATCGGCAACACTGGTTGAGAGAGGATAACTATAATATATGGGTATGAGCTGTTTTAATATTCTCAGCCAGATAACAGGGGTGAGGAAATAACGGGACAAAATTGAGACCCACCCATGGGCAAGAACCAATCCCTGAATCAACTAATGATAATCTTTAAAGATCAAAGACAGGAGCCTAGTATTACTAATCTCAAGAGGCTCTACTCAGCAGCCATTTGAAATGAATGCAGACACCCACAGACCGTTAGATGGAACTTAAGGAGTCTTGTGGAGGAGTACGGGAAAGGATTATGGGACCCAAGGAGGACAGGGACACCACAGAAAGACCAATAAAATCAACTAACCAGGATACGTTGTAGCACATAGAAACTGAATCATGAACAAAAGAGTGAGCTTTGGTAGGACTTAGGCCATTTGCACATAAGTAGCAAAATTGCAGCTACATTTCTTCTTGCAAGTCTCCCAAAAATTGGAGTGGGTGCTTACCCTGACTTTGTTGCCTGCCTGTGGATCCCATTCTCCTAGCTGAGCCGCCTTTTATTTTATCTCACTTGAAGATGTGACTAGTCCTGCAATGACTTGATATGTGGTGGCAAAGATCCAGAAAAGGGAGCTCCCCATCTAAGAGGATAAGGGGCACGCAGTGGGGTGTGTATCTATCTAATTGTGTACTTGGGGGAGGGTGACTAATATTGAAAAAATAAAGTAAATAATAAACTAATAAAAATATGTGATGGTATTGAAGTTATTCTATGTCTGACAGAACTAACACCTTTTTTTTTTTTGGAAGATTGAACCTAATGAGTTACTTCATTCAGTTCAATAAAATGAAATTTGTATTCATCAATGTTGGAAATGAGGAGAGTTTTAACATACATTTCCTGTGTGTTAACTACATGTGTCTGAATTTTGTTCAATAACTGAAAAACATGAGGTGGTAAAATTTTTATCTCACATTTTGGGGTAATCCTCACCTATATGATGATTTTGAAGCAAGCTTGGACTGTACAGGAGCCCAACTCAAGGAAAACAAACAGTTAAAAATATTAAGACTGGAAAGATGGTCAGTAGGCTTTAATCTTGATGACCTCAGGTAAGTCTTAGGAACTCATATGATAAAAGAACTGACTTCAGCAAATTGTCCCCTAACGATGCATCATGACACAAGTGCACACACACACACACACACACACACACACACACAGAGTCATACACTATAATAGACATTGGTAAATGAAATTTAACTTTTTATCTTGGAAGTTTAGGTGTCATAGATGAATACATAAGTGTGAATTAAAAGAACTTTTTGCATGCTCCAGAATGGCAAGATGAATGTAGATATTGAAAGTAGTCCCTGAACGGCTACTCCTAGGAACCAAAGCATAAGTGTGGAAATAAGACAACAACTTGAGGGGATGGATTCTCTCTTTTCACCAGGTGATCTAATGGAACTAAGCTCAGGCGAGAAGTGAGTGGTATTATGTGCTGAACTATCCAGCCCAGAAAAAGTATTTTCTTTAAATCATATTTTGGGACTATCATTATAGTTTTTAAAAATCACATAACTAGCTTGCTCATTATAGAAGCCTTGTTTCAAGATATAGCTCTTTTTCTTAGATGCAAACAGTCAAAAGATACTGACATTCCTCTCTCCATGCTACTACAATATGGACACGGGCTCTTATTTTTGCATTCTGTGTCCCTTTCAGTGTCTCCCTTAGAGACAGTCAATAACCAAATGTTGAATAGTGTACTGTCCGTAAGATCCTTACTTATACATCAACATATGAAGCACATCTGTCATTGAAGAACAGAAAGTCTGACAAGTACCTGTTCACATTTCCTATGTATGTGTTGAGTGGGTCAGGCAGACCCCTGTTGTCTTCTGAAATAAAGACTTTCATGTGCCCCAGAGTAGCAGAGTCTTAAGCACCAGAAAACATTCTAACTTACTAGCAATATCAGGGAGTGTTTGAGAGTGGTTTTGTAAGATAAGACTTACTATGTCAGACCTGTAGCAAGCTTTAATGAGCCCATTTCAATTTAGAAACTCAAAACTGTAATTTTTTCCCTTAAAGTTGGAGGCAATTTTAGAGGTCATGATTATTCTTTCGAGAGGAGTTAGAAGAAATATTCTTTCGCATGACTGCAGCAGGCAGAACAAGCAAAGACATACTTTTATTTAGTGTCTTAAGTAAATAATCACTCCTTCAATGAACAGTGATTAAATAACCATTTAAAAATCATAAGTACTTGTGCTCTATCTTTCCCACACTCAATCAATGTTAGCTTTCAGTTCTTAAATTCTTTATATTTTGCCAAATAGTATTTTCAGAATATTAGCTTCATTCCAATCTTTAGTGTTCCCAGCTAGATTTCAAAACTTATGAGTATAAATGTGTTTATGATAAACAGTTTATTCTCTAAAAGATTTTCTTCCTCAGAAACAAAACGTTTTTATTACTATGACATATGCTATAATAAATATATAACCAAATATATACTTGTGTGAATATGTATGTAAATGTGTGTGTGTGTTAATGTGTGTGCATGTATGTGTGTGTGTGCATGCATGAGAGAGAGGGAGAGAGAGAGAGCATGTGTATGCATAATGTGTTTAGACTCCTCATTCAGACGTTTTAGTTGGTTAGGAGATGCCTCATGGTTGTGAGTTCTGGGAACTGAATACACAACATACACAAGAACAGCAAGTATTCTTAACCATTGTGCTATCTACCCAGATCCTATACTATCTAGTTTATGAGATGTAATTATCAGGACAAAGCTTGAGCAGTTCATACCTGAACACGGGCACAAAGGGCTGTATTGAAGAGGACTGATATTCCACTTCCTGATGCACAGCTCTCCTCATTCGCAAGCTGGTCTCACGTCACGTGGTGCTGAAGGAGTCTGCATTAGTTTTACTAATTTTGTAAAATAGAGGCTCATGCATATTTACGCAACATTGGGTTCATGTCTTATTTCCGTTTCCATCCCTGCGTTCTGATGCACACATCTTACGAGAGCGCGTTGTTACACACAATGGGAATTGAAAATCACTCTCTCATCTGGGTGACGGTGCGTCAGATTGCTGTCTCCAAGGAGCAGTCACCTGATGGCATCTCTGAGTGATCACTGATTGTGATTACCAGAATCCATTTCGGTCTTTTTGCATTGTTTATAGTGTCTTAGACTGTATGTGTAGTGAGCAAAGGAAGCTGGGGTTACCTGTCTTTATTTGCACTAGGCATTCTTCAGTGAACAGAGGCAGTATGTGGATGGCAACAAGAACACAGCAGGTTTGAGCCCCACACAAGAGTGCACTGAGTTCCTAGGTTTCATACTTGCTAGATGCGTGACCTTGAGATATCGATTTATGGCTGTATCATTTTTAATCTTGTTTTAATCTCATCTTTATGTGTTTGTTTAATTGCAAACACCATCCAAACCTGAAGAGCTTGTACATTTGAAGTCTAGGTGGCAACTTCTCTTGTATTTAATGAACATTCTTTAAAGAATTTAAAGTCTTTGTTAAATGTTTTTATACTTACATTAAAAGAGTAGTTAATGCTTAAAAAAAATTCATTTATTAAAATGAATTATATTTCGTTATATGTTCAAAACATACATAATTCCATGTTTATGATTTAAAATGTAAATGGTGGTTGGATACTGATAAAAACCTATGTGAAATCCACATACTCAGAGCTATCCATCACGTTCAGTAGGGTTCTTATCCTGGATAATAATGTCTACTCGGTTATGGAAGAAGATGATACTAGAAGAAAGAATAGAAAAGGACCAAAGTTTAACATTTATTACCATGAGGCAAGAACAGATTAAAAGACAAAAATCACAAACCCACCCACTAACACACACACACACACACACACACACACACACACACACACACTTTCACAGTTTTCACATTTACCTTGTGGATAAGAATTTTCTGTCATTTCAGAGGGAAAAATGTAGGTAAATTGTAACTTTAGTTAATGTTAGGGCCCCATTTGTACATCTTTTGAAACTTTAGCAGAGACGGAAGATTGTGATACACTCAAGTGACAAACAGAAATGGAGAGTGAGGCAAAAACACAAAACTGGTGGTTTTTGACTGTGCTGTACTAGAGTTTGTGAATATGATTTCCTGAGTAGAGAATTGGAGATGGGTCTGCAGTTAAAGGCATTAACTCCAAATCTGAGGACAAGAAATTGATACATGATAACTATAATGTACTACTCCTCTACATTTGCTCCTTTAATCCATTTTGGTACGTGAGTGTAGAAAACACAAACTCATAAAATAAAACTTGAAGAACATACAGAGCAAAACCATACAAATAAAAACCAACTTCTAGTAATGGTAGTGTTAATGGTGACAGTCCTGTAGAGAACAATGTTATATATTTGTTTATTTTGTATTCATGTATTTATGTTGGTATAATGGCTGTTGCTTTTTGTTTGTTTGTTTTTATTTCTTTTTTGTTTTTGCCAGCTTGATAGAGATTCGAATCACTTGAGTAGAGAGTAGAGAGCCATATCTGAGGAAGTGATTGTTTTAATGACTTTGAGTGAAAAGGCCAGATCAACACAGACTGTTGTAATTGGTGACAAATGCCTTTACTTGCTGAGCTAGCAGGCTGAATATTTTTAAATATTTTATTATTTATTTAATATTTATTTATTTATTTATTTATTTGTGTGTGTGTGTGTGTGTGTGTGTGTGTGCGTGCGCGCGTGCATGTGTGTCTGGGTGCACACACATATTGTCTGAAAGAGGTCTTTGAGTGACTTGCTGGTAAGTGGGAGGTTTCAGGCACTTGTAAGCCACCTAACAGGGAGCTAGGATTTGATCCCAATTTCCATGATAAAGAAGCAAGCCTCAAAAGTGGTATATTTTCAGTTAGAACAAATAATGTCTGATGCAAAATCTGAAAAGATTAAAAAATGGCTTGTTAAAAATTGAGCTAAAGTACACAGAGTCAAGGGACTGAAGTCCTGTAGAGAACAATGTTACATATTTGTTTATTTTGTATCCATGTATTTATGTTGGTATAATGGCTGTGGGTTTTTGTATGTTTGTTTTTGTTTCTTTTTTGTTTTTGCCAACTTGATACAGATTCGAATCACTTGAGTAGAGAGTAGAGAGCCTCAGCAGGGTAAGTTTGCACAGCTGAGTTCCAGGAAAAAAAGACAAAGAAAATTGAAAAAAAAGATGTATTGAAAATGTTAAAGTTAGTAGAAGATAGAAACTTATGTTTAGGGAATTCCAAGTAAGATATATAAAAATTACAATACCAGGAACTTCATACATGTTTTAAACATTATGATAACCTTGAAAGAGAGTAATGCCATGTTATATGGGCAAGGATTGTGTAAGTCATCTAATAATTGATAATAAGCACCAGAGAAAAATGCACAAGAACACTCCAGAACACTAAAGGATGGACACTGTCACACAGACCTCAAAATTGGGGAAAGTAAAGCTTTCTGCTTAGTGGGAGACCTTATATCTATTTCTGTGATAGATAGTGATCAAGGAAGACACTCAATATCAATTTTGGGATTCCACATGCATGGGTAGAAGAATATATATATATATATATATATATATATATATATATATATATATATATATATATGCAAAAATAAGGACATAATTAGATAAAAATATTATAAACACCTGTGTTGGCCCTGGTTGTGCTATATAAAAAATAATAAAGAAATTTGAAGTTTAGAAGACGTGTACAATTGTCACATGTATTCACATTAGTTTAGATCCTTAGAAGGATGAGTACCTAAGCAAATATAAATAACTAGAAAATTATCTTTACCAAAGTCTTAAAATATAAAACAAATGCATATAATCTTTGATAGCGTCAATTATAACAGCAAAACTTTAGCCTTATAGCAAGAGACTTCGAAGGTTTCTAGGTACCAGATATAGGCTTTTTAAAGCACAACAAAATGATGTTATAGTATTAAAAGTTTTCTACAAATTTTGGAAAAATTATAGGATACTAGCTCATGTCCATTGTCTTCTGTTAAAAATTCACTCTGATTTCATATGAAATCACTGAAAAATAATGAAAGGAGAGAATTACCAGAGGAGAAGAGTGACTTTGGACGATGGCCTGATGACAGTACAGTAAATAATATACAACTCATAAACTACCATCTGCAGATCAGTGAGTAACACGCTAAGCCTGCAATCAGTTGCTGGATCATGAAGCATAAAAAGTATGCTACCCAGAAAAAAAAGTAACGGTCCTCACAAATGCAATGGGGCAATTCATGAAGAAACAGTTCTGAAGAAATTTCTGAAATTCTGAAAGCTGTGTTGTTTGAAAGAAATTACTCAGTGAAGTATTTTCTAATAATTTCCATAAAGACAGTTACTGATCACTAAGATGAGTAATTTTCTTAAGTTAATCTGCATATTCATTTTTGACTTTATAAAAGAGTTATTATGCTCAAGAATCTTGTTGTTAGTCCAGTTGGAGAAATGTAATACCTCACATGCAGTATTATTTCTCACATGACTTTTCTCTAACTTCAGAAATTATTACCTTTCGCTTAAAAAAGCTACATGTGTTTGTATCTGCATCTGGGTGCTTGATCCACTCAACGCAGGGGTTTCAAAATCTGGAAGAGGACATTTAATCCTCTGAAATATTAGTTGCAGGCAGTTCTGAGCATCTCTACATGACTGTTGGAAACCTCCCTTGAGTCCTTTGCAAGAGAAGTATGTGTCTTACCCATTGAACAATCTCTCCAGCTCTGACACTATTAGATGTCCCTATAAACCAATAGCTTACTCTCTATGCCCAACACTGTGCTATGTGTTTGCTGTCCATTTTATTTTGTAAGCTGGAATAATATCCATCTCAAGGATGAGATAATCTTATGTAATGCAAGAGAGAATAACTCCTGATTTTATGATTGATGAATACAGGAGGTGTCAGCTATACTCGGCCTTCAGTACTGAGCTGAACAGAGCTTGATACTGACCTGATGAGAGAAGGAATGTGGGAATAGCATGTGTAAAGAAGACTCAGTGAAGGGTAAATTAGCTTCTCAGAAAACATAGAATATTTATTAGCTCTTAATAAGGAAAAAAATATCACTTGTGTGAACAGGAAGATGCTTGAATATCCAGAAAGATGTCATATGTGTTACAAAGAGACTTAAGATTAACATGGGAAGACTCAAAATGAAACTCTCGTGGTAAAGTATCTCCTTAGTCTGCAGGAAGCCCTGGCTTCATTCTTTGGCACTGCAAAAAATGGCAAGGGGAAGCCCACTATAATCAAAGCACTTGTGAGGTACTGGCAAGAGTATCAAAAGTTTAAAGTCGGGGTTGGGGAATTAGCTCAGTGGTAGAGTGCTTGCCTAAGAAGCGCAAGGCCCTGGGTTCGGTCCCCAGCTCCGGAAAAAAAAAAAAAGAAAAGAAAAAAGAAAAAGGTTAAAGTCCTCTTTAGCTAGATAGCCGTTTCAAGACTAGCTTAGGCTACATATAATTCTGGGTGAAAAGCAACAGTAATAGTGCTTGTACTGTATTGAATAAGAATGGCTGAAATGATTGAGTCTTATGGGGTGATACTGGTAGTCCATGGAAACTTTTTTGGAGTAAGTGTGTCACTGTGGAATCAGGATTTGACAATTTACATATGCTCAAGAGATGTTCAGCATAAAGCCTAATTTTGCTGCCTCTCTATAAAGATATAGAACTCTCAGTAGGTCTAGCATTATGTCTGCCTGTGAGCTGCTGTGATTCCCATCATAATCAGATTGAACTAAATTTCTGAAACTCAAAGTAAGTCTCAATTATACATTTTGCTTTACAAGTTTTGTCAAGGTCATGATGTCCTTTTATAGCAGTAAAACCATAACTAGGAACCTTACTAATGGAAATCTGAAAAAAAATTGTAATAAAAAATTTATACTGACTACAAATAGCATAACAACATATTTTACCTACTTATATAAAAATAATTTGAGTCTTCAATTTAGTAAATAATATACTTGGCTAGCAAGATTTATTTATGTGTTCAGCCAGAACATATTGATCTGTATATTTCTTATATTTTTAATTACTTTCATAAACAAAAAAATATTTCAAAAAGGTAAAAATGAAACTGCCCCTTTCATTGCTCAAGGGAAAAATGCCAAAGAATAAACATAATTCTATCTAGATTTAAGAAATATCTTGTTTTAAATTTAAATTACTCTTCTTTTATTTATTCTCATTACATTCTGCTCCCTATCCATATCGTACAATCCTTTCCCTATTTCACCTCTGTCTCTCCTCTTACTGGGCAGCAGCTCCTTGTTATCCTCCAACATTTGATGTCCCGCTCTACGTCTCACCAGCAGGAACAGCGCGGCACACACAGGATCCTACTACAGAAAAGCTTTAATGCGTCTTGAGAGGGAGAGCATAAGCTTACAATGCGAAGACGCCGAGTGAGGAATAACCGTCCCTTATATAGGAAACTATCCTCGCCTAGGATGTGTCACTCTCTGACTGGTCGCTGCCAATTATACCATATGACGTACCAAAACGTACGTGTCCCTTTGTGTAAGGAAGTTACCAGGCGCCTGCGTATTGCCCTTTTTACTAGGTGCGTTCTGCCGGATGCCGGTGCCATCTTGTAATGGAGTTTGTGAGGACAGCTCCTCACATATGTGAGGACAGCTCCTCGGACAGCTCCTCACATCTGTGAGGACAGCTCCTCGGACAGCTCCTCACATCTCCCCCTTTTCTGTTTTTTTAAGCAAACAGGACACCCAGATATAGGAGGGCGAAGACAGAGGTCATATCCTCGTACAAAGTTGGCGAACCTGTACAAGAGAGATATCCTTAGGCTGTTGTTGGGACCCAGGGCACTCCCAACCCGTCGCACTGCCATTTTTTGAGGGAGGGAAAACTGGGGCAGAAACCCTCATGTAATATGACATGACTTCCAGGGAGCGTATTTGGTAGAACTTCCCTGTGCGATGCTAAGCTCGTCACCCCTCATGGGCTGCTTAAGCCGGACAATCTAATCCTGTGCAATGAACCGAGGTTCTAGGAGTGCAAGAGCTGTCCAGCCGGCGACCTGTTGCTTGAGCATGGTCAACCAGATACCGGCTGACGCTCCTTGTTCAAGGGCTAAAAGCGCCTGGGCGATCACTACTTTGTCCTTTCTTGTTTGAGATCTCAATTTGCAAAGCAACCAGAGGAGTAACACTAATCCATAGCAAAGGATCACTCCAAAAAGTCCCACTCCCACCCATTCCTTGAAATAAGAGACTGCTGAGGTCATCCAGGATGACAATCCCTCCTTCAAAGACAGGTCCAGTCAGGTAGAATTTACTTGAATGATGGTCGCTCTCAGCTCCCGAAGTGTCTGTTCAAACTCCGAGGTCCAATTCTGTAACAGATTCTGTGAAAGACTCTTAGACAGATTAGCAGCTCGGGTAAATTTGTCATATTATACGGAGGCCTGGGGATTTTGCTCACAGCCAAGCTGGGCCAGTTGCCATAGAATGTCTAATTGCTCTCGGACCAGATCTATACGGTGGTTGACAAGCATAAGGCCTCCCTATGTCTGAGTATTGGCCGAGGCCTGTCTGTCCCGAGCCACAGAGATGGTGGCCGATAAATCATTGATAGTTTGGGTTGTCTGTACTGAATTTGACAAGGCCAATGCCGAGGCAGTATCCGAGGCAGCGACTGCTGTCATAGCAATAATGCCAGCAATAATTGCAGAAGTACCAAAATCTCTTTTTCCTCTAAATACGGTCATGGTCCCCGGGGCATCAACAGGGATCGGGATAAAGCGAGGCATGCGGGTAACTACTGCGATATTTTATATGAGTAGCTGTCCAGACAGAGGCAGCAGGTTTGATGTTCCCCGTCCAGGAAAATGACAACCGTCCCTTTTCGCCCTTTCCTCCAAGTAGCATCGCCATGGGCATAAGATCAGTGCAGCTACCATTAACGCAATGTAAGGCCACCACCATAGAGAACTGTGGCGTTAGCCACAATGTCCTCCTCACCAGTTCCCCATGTGGCCTCCCTTAACCAAGCAGAAGATTGATTACATAACATAATGCAAGGGAGATCAAAAGATGTTTTGTTGAATATGCCAAAACAAAGGCTGCCCTTAAGGGGAATAGTCCTATTTTCTTTTAGTCGTTCAACCTGTGGATCCTTAGGTAAATAGGCCAATCCTAAATCCCTGTTAGTGGTACATCACCGGCATCGGGAGTGGAAAGGTTGACATTATTCCCCATCGTATCTCGCCCTGCACCGTTGCTGGCATCCATGGAAGAAGAGTGAGGAGGTGCAGGAGTCCCAGTCCTTTCTTGATCACTTGCTGTAAGTCGTCCTGGGATCCATATGGGATTTTCATTGTCCTGTGGAAAAACACAGACAGCTCCCCTGGATCTTATTAAAAGAGGATCTGGGCCTTTCCATTCATTTGTTAATACATCCTTCCATTTGTCTAATTCTTTTGTCCTCTTGGGCTCTGAGCAATGTCGCTCAGCTGCTGTTTGTCCAGCTTCGTCAAGATTTAAAAAATTTAAGGTAAATAGGGCCAGAGCAGTGGCCACTCGGGGTGTTGGGGGGAGTTCTATCATAATTCCCCTTCTTTTTTTTATTAAATATGATTTGAGCATCCGATGAGCACGCTCTATGATTCCCTGTCCTTGAGGTATGTAGGGCAGGCCCCCTCAGGTGGGTAACCTGTATCTGAGCACAAAACTGATGGAATTTTTGAGATGTGTAGGCGGGGCCATTGTCAGTTTTTACAGATTTTGGCTTTCCCCAAGCACTCCATGCTTCAAGGCAGTGCTGAATGACATGTGTTGTTTTTTCTCCTGTAAGTGGGGTGGCATGTAGAATGCCAGAACATGTGTCTATAGATACATGCACATACTGTAATTTTCCAAAAGTAGAATTATGAGTAACATCCATTTGCCAGGTTTGCAATAGCTGTATTCCTCTCGGGTTGACCCCGATGTGAGGAACTGGGAGGAACTGGCAGCACTGTTGGCATTGGGTGACAATATCACGTGCCTCTTTTCTAGTTATAGAGAAGCGGCGGCATAAAGTTTCTGAGGTGACATGGAAATTGCCATGAAAGACTTTAGCGGCCTCTAAGGGAGAGGCCAGGGCCACAGCTATCATTTTTGTGGCTTTGTCAGCAAAATCATTCTCTGAACTCATTGGGCCAGGGAGTCCACAATGGGCCCGTATATGAGTAATGTATACAGGGAATCTTCTATTTAATAGGATAATTTGGATTTTTCGGAAAATATCTGCCACCTTACTAGTGGTTTTAATTATACCGGCAGTTTCAAGAATACTAAGAGCACTAGCTCGGCCTCCTCCTCTGAGTCTAAGGTTTTATTTTCAGAGCTTTCAGAACTGTCGAGGTTCAGCGCTTCTAGCTCTTTCACAGGGTATAAGCTGGCTCCCCCTCCTGGTTTATGTGTAGAGGAGGAAGTGCTGGAATCTGAAAATTTCAACGCTCCCTTGTCTGCGGACTTACCGGGAGGGCACTTTTTTTTTCTTAGGACGTCTTTTTTCTTGCGCGCGCCCAACGTCTCACTACGTTCGGTTTCTGACAGACTTTCCCGGACTACCTCGAGAGTGGCCTGTCCTTCTACTACTGCTGCCTTACACTTTTCATCCTTTAAACAATTCTTAACCAGCTTCCATATAGCTTTGGTCCCTAGGCGCAGATCCTCTTCCGCCAATTTTCTGTCAAGGTCTCTTCCAAGTTTGTTTCATGAGGCAATCGGAAACGAGCCTGAACAGGCAAACCAAGGCGCCACCCTTTCCACCTCCTTCACAAAGTTTTTAAGTGTTCCTCCTCCAATTTTGGTGTTCCTCTGCTTTAACACTGTTTCCAAGGCCGTGACCACAGACTGTGAGGATGTCATCATGGGCCAGGAACGCAGGCGGCTTATCTACGTCCGTCTGACAAGGCGTGAGGTGAAAGGGTAGAGACGGACACGCTGCTCTCTTATGTACGGGAGTCTTACAAGCGACTCCCCGGACGGTGCCACTTATCTACGTCGGCCTTATCGCGTCCTTGTTCCTCAACAGTCAAAATCAAAGGGGAAAGGGAGCTGCGCGAAGCTCACTTATATACGAGAGACTGAGACGCGCCTTCAGCTGCTGTGATCGTCTTTTTACCAGCGAAAACGGTGAAAACAGAACATAAAGAGTAGGGTGGCTCCCAGGACAAATACTATAGCCTCAAGAAATCCTCCCAAGGCGGTGACAACTCCAGACCAAAGTCCAAGAGAGGGCTGCCTCTCCGAACGTATCTACCTGCAGTTCTGAATCCTCCTTGTCGCCAAGGGATCTCCGAAGGTGCTGACGATGGCGAGGTCTTTCCCGGGTTTTTGGCACCAGATGTCCCGGTCTACGTCTCGCCAGCAGGAACGGCGCAGCACACACAGGATCCTACTACAGAAAAGCTTTAATGCGTCTTGAGAGGGAGAGCATAAGCTTACAATGCGAAGATGCCGAGTGAGGAATAACCGTCCCTTATATAGGAAACTATCCTCGCCTAGGACGTGTCACTCTCTGACTGGTCGCTGCCAATTATGCCAGATGACGTACCAAAACGTACGTGTCCCTTTGAGTAGGGAAGTTACTAGGCGCCTGCGTATTGCCCTTTTACTAGGTGCGTTCTGCCGGATGCTGGTGCCATCTTGTAATGGAGTTTGTGAGGACAGCTCCTCACATATGTGAGGACAGCTCCTCGGACAGCTCCTCACAATTTCCACTTCAAGACTCTGTAAGGCTAGGTGTTTCCTCTCCCACTTAGTCAAAGCAAGGCGACAGCCAGAACAACATATCTCACAGAGGCCACAGCTTTTAGGATATTCCCCATTACAGTTGTTAGCCACATGAAGGTCAATTCACACCTCTACTACATATATGCAGGGAGACTTAGATCCAACTGGTATATATTCTTTGGTTGGTCATTCTGTCTCTAATAGTCCCAAGGGTCCAAATTAGTTGAGTCTGTTGATCTTCCTGTGAAGGCCCTAAGCCCAGTTCTTTCTTCTCTTGTCCCATACGTGTCCTCAAGCTCCTTCCACTATTTGGATGTGGGTGTCTGTATTTGTTTGAGACAACTACTAGATGGAGCCTCAAGGAGGACAATTTGTTCCTGTCTGAAATCAGAACAGAGTATCATTAATAGTATTAGGGACTGGTGGTTGCCCATGAGATGGGTCTTAAGTTGGGCTGTTACTGTTCCAACCACTGTGCCTGCATTTCTTGTAGACAGTATAAATTTTGAGTTCAAAGTTTTGTGGAGAAATTGGTATCTCTATTGTTCCACTAGGCTTCTTGCCTGGCTACAAATGGTGGCCTTGTCAGGTTTCATATCTCTGATGTAGTGACTCATGCCTGAGGTCACCCCTGCTGATTCTTAGGTGACTCTCTTATCCCAAGTCTCTTTCTCATCCTGGAGATTCCCCTGACTTCCTTGCCCCTGACAGTTGCAGATTTCCATAGTCATCCAGCCATGTTTCTTGTCCTTACCCTTACCTGCTACTGAATTCTGTATTCCCATCCCCTCTGTCTCCGATTTCATTCCTTTATCTGTCACTTATAACTATTTTATTCTCCCTTCTAAGTGAGATTCAAGCTTCCTCACTTGGATTCCTCATTGTTTATCTTCCTTAGATCTGTGGAGCATAGTATCTTATCTGTATTCTTGTTAATATCCACTTAAGTGATTACAGATTATGCATGTCATTTTAGGAATGGGCTACCTCATACAGCATGATATTCTCAAGTTTCATGCATTTGGCTGCCTAATTCATGATGTGTTTGTTTTAATAGCTGGATTGTATTCCATTATATAGTATATACTACATTTTTATCTATTTTTCAATTGTACAACATCTGACTAAGCTGCTGTGAACATAGGTGAGGAAGTATGTTTGTGTGATGCTGGAGAATCTTTTGTGTATATGCTGAGTGGTATAGCTGAGTCTTGAATTAAAAATCGTTCCATTTTTCTGAGAAAACACAAAATTGGTTTCCAAATTATTTGTAAATGTTTGCCCTTTTACGAAAAATGAGGAAGTGTTTCCCCTGCTCCACAACCTTGCCAGCATGTACTATTTCTTGAGTTTTTAATCATTGTCATTCTATAGGGTGTAAGATGGAGCTTCAGAGAAGTTTTGATTTGCAGTTTCAAATTGACTAAGTCCTTTGAACCTTTTCTTTTCCATTGGATATCTTCTCTATTTATGTTTCAAATGTTATCTCCTTTCTCAGTTTTTCCTCCGAAAATGTCTTATCCCATTCCCTATCCCCATGTTTCTATGAGGGTGCTACCTGTCCATGCACTCACTCACTCCCAACTCCCTGGTCTGTCATTCAGCTACACTGGTGTATGAAGCCTTCATAGGACCAACAACCTCTCCTCCCATTGATGTGCAACAATGCTATACTCTGCTACATATGCAGCTGGAGCCATGATTCACTCCATGTGAACTCTTTTGGTGATGGTTTAATCCCTGATATGTTTGACTTATCTGTTTGTTTGATTTTGTTGTTCTCCCTGTGGGGTTGCAAAGTCCTTCAGCTCCATCAGTCCTCACTCTAACTCCTCAATTGGGACCTTGTTCTCAGTCCAATGGTTGTCTGTGAGCATCTGCCTATGTATTTTTCAAGTTCTGACAGAATCCCTTGATATCCTCATTAGTGACTGGGTTTGATGACTGCAAGTGGGATAGATTCCCATGTGTGAGAGTCTCTGAATGGCCTTTACCTCAGTCTCTGCTCCATATTTTGTCTCTGTGTTTTGTCCTGTGAGGATTTTTTCCCCTTCTATGAAGTACTGAAGCATCCACACTGTGATCTTCCTTCTTCTTGAGCTTATGTGGTCTATAAATTGTATTTTGGGTAATTTGAGTTTTGGGGTAAATAAAACTTATAAATGAGGGCATACCATGTGTGTTCTTTTGTGATTGGCTTACTTCACATGGCGTGCTATTTTCTAGTTCCATCTATTTCCCTATGAATTTCATGAAGTCATTAATATAAATAGCTGATTAGTACTCCTTTGTGTAAGGGTACCACATTTTCTGTATCCATTTCTCTGTTGAAGAACATTTTTTTGTTTTTTTTTCCCCAGCTTCTGACTAGTATAAATAAAGTTGCTATGAACATATTGGGGAATGTATCCTTATTAAATGCTGGAGCATCTATTGGGTACATGACCAGGAATGGTGTTGCTTGGCACTCAGGCAGCACTATGTCCAATTTCCTGAGGACTCTCCAGACTAATTTCCAGAGTGCTTCTCAGCCATTGAGATTTCTCTGTTGAGAATTATCTGTTTATTTCAGAATTCCATTTTTAAATTGTGGAATTTGTGTTGTTTGTATTTAAATTCTTGAGTTTCTTTGTAAATAAGTCATCTGGCCAATGTAGGCTTGTTGAAGATCCTTTTCCAATCTCTTGGCATGGATTTGTCATATTGACAGTGCCTTTTGTCTTACAGAAGCTTTGCAGTTTCATGAGGACCCATTTATAAATTTTTGTTCATAGAACCTGAGTCATTGGTGTTCTGTTCAGGATATTGTCTCCTGTCCTAATGCATTCAGGAGTTTCCCTCTTTCTCTTCTATGAGATTTAGTGTACCTGGTTTATTTTGAAGTCCTTGATACACTTGTACTTGTGTTTTGGGCAGGGTGATAAATATGGATCAAATTTTATTCGTCTACATGTAGAGCTCCAGTAAGTCAAGCACCATTTGCTGAAGATATTTTCTTTCTTCTGTTATATGGTTTTTCCCTTTTTATTTAAAATCAAGGTTTCCTAGATGTGTGTGTTTATTGTTATATTTTTCTGTCTTAGATCAATTATATTTATCAACGTTTCTGTTCTATACCAAGACAATGCAGTTTTGATCACTATTGCTCTGTAGAACTGTTTCAGGTCTGAGATGGTGATTCCTTCCAAAGTTCTTTTATGATTCAGGTTTTTTTTTTTTTTTAATTTGCCTGTGTTTTATGTTTTTCCATATGAAGAAGAAAATTGCTCGTTCTAGGTCAACAAAAGTTTTATTGGATGATGGTGATTTCTCTTGGTAAGATGATCATTTTCACTATGTTAATCCTACACATCAATAAGTATGGGAAATCTTTCTATCTTCGGTTATCTTCTATAATTTCTTCTTCAGGGACTTGAATATCTTGGCAACCATATCTTTTACAACCTTGGTTTGACTTACACCAAGATGTTTTTTATAATATTTGAAGCTTTTAATATATTTTTTCTTTTACTCTTTCATATTTATATATTTATTATATTTTTATATTTTTATTAGATATATTTCTTTACTTACATTTAAAATGTTATTCTCCTTCCCGGTTTCCTGTCCATAAGTTCCCATTCCCTCCCCTTTCCTTCCCCCATACAGGTATTCTCCCTATATATCCCCCTTATTGCCTCACCACCACATTCCCATGCACTGGGGGTCCAACCTTCACAGGACCAAGGCCTTCTCCTCTCACTGGTGTCCCAACATGGCTATTCTCTGCTACATATGCAGTTGGAGCCCTGGGTGGTTGTTTAGTCTCTGGAAGATCTGGTTGGTTGGCATTGTTGCTTTTCTGAGGTTGCAAGCTCCTTCAACTCTCTTAATACTTCGTGTGATTCCCCTCAAGTTGGTCCTATTTTCAGTTCGATGGTTTGTTGCTAGCATTGATCTCTATATTGGACATGCTCTGGATGTGTCTCCCAGGAAAGATTTATATCTGGTCCCATTCAACATGCATTTTCTAACTTCATCAATCTTATCTAGATTTGGTGGCTGTATATATATATGGGCCACATATCGGTCAGATTCTGATTTGCCATTCCTTGACTCTCTGCTCTAAACTTTGCTTCCATATCCCCTCCTATGGTTTTTTCCCCTTGTAAGAAGCAGTGGGAGCATCTGCATTTTGGTCATCCTTCATCTTGAGCTTCCTGTGGTCTGTGGATTGCATCATTGGTAATTCTGGCTTTTTGGCTAATATCCACTTATAAATGAGTGCATACCAAGTGTGTTTTTCTGTGATTGTGTAACTTCACTCAGGATGATATTTTGTAGTTCATTCCGTTTGCCAATGAATTTCAAGAAGTCATTGTTTTGGATAGCTGAGTAGTACTCCATTGTGTAGATGTACCACATTTTTTAATCCATTCCTCTATTGAAGGGTATCTGGGTTCTTTCCAGCTTCTAGCTATTATAAATAATACTGCTATTAACATAGTGGAATATGTGTATTTGTTTTGTGTTGGAGCATGATTTGAGTATATGGCCAGAAGTGATAGCTGGGTCCTCAGGTAGAGGAATGTCCAAATTTCTGAGGAATCTCCAGACTGATTTCCAGAATGGTTGTACCAGTTTACAACCCCACCAACAATGGAGGATATTTCCTCTTTCTTCACATTCTCTCTAGTATCTGCTATCACCTGAGTTTTTTTTTTTTTTTTTTTTTTTTAACTTAGCCATTCTGACTGCTATGATTTGGACTCTCAGAATTGTTTTCATTTGCATTTCCCTGATGACTAAGGATGTTGAACAATTCTTTAGGTGCTTTTTGGCCATTTGATAATCCTCTGCTGAAAATATTTTGTTCTGTACTAATAATAGGGTTATTTGGCTGTCTGGAGTTTAACTTCATGAGTTCATTGTATATTTTGGATATTACCCTCTATCAGAAGTAAGATTGGTAAAGAACTTTTCCCAATCTGTTGGTTACCATTTTGTCCTAATGACAATGTCTTTTGCTTTCCAAAAGCTTTGCGGTTTTATGAGGTCCCATTTGTTGATTCTTGATCTTAGAGCATAAGCCATTAGTGTTTTTTTCAGGAAATTTTCTCCAGTGCCCATGTGTTTCAGATGTTTCCACACTTTTTCATCTATTAGTTTGAGTGTATCTGGTTTGAATTGAAGGTTCTTTTTTATTTATTTATTTATTTATTTTATTAACTTGAGTATTTCTTATATACATTTTGAGTGTTATTTCCTTTCCCGATTTCCGGGCAAACATCCCCATAATCCCTCCCCCTCCCCTTCTTTATGGGTGTTCCCCTCCCCATCTTCCCCACCCTTTGCTGCCCTCCCCCCAACTGATTTGGAGGTTCTTGATTCACTTGGTTTTAAGCTTTGTACATGGTGATAAGAATGGATTAATTTGCATTCTTGTACATGCTGACCTACAGTTGAATCAGCACCAATTGTTGAAAATGCTATCTTTCCTCCATTGGATAGTTTTAGCTCCTTTGTCAAAGATCAAGTGACTATAGGTGTGTGGGTTCATTTCTGAGTTTTCAATTCGGTTCCACTGATCTATCTGCCTGTCTCTTTACAAATAATATACAGTTTTTATGACTCTTGCTCTGTAATATTGATTTAAGTCAGGGATGGTGATTCCCCCAGAAGTTCTTTTATTGTTTAATATAGTTTTCGCTACCTGCATTTTTTCTTATTCCAAAAGAATTTGCAATTTTCTCTTTCTATCATTGTAGAGAACTGAGTAGGAATTTTGATGGAGATTGCATTGCATCTGTGGATTGCTTTGGGCAAAATGGCTGTGTTTACTATATTAATCCTGCCATTTCATGAGTATAAAAGATCTTTCCATCTTCTGAGGTCTTCCTCAATTTCTTTCTCCAGAGACTTGAAGTTCTTGTCATAGAGATCTTTCACTTGTTAAGTTAAAGTCACACCAAGATATTTTTTATTATTTGGGACTACTGTGGAGGGTGGCATTTCCTTAATTTCTTTCTCAGCATGATTATCGTTTGAGTAGAGGAAAGCTTCTGATTTGTTTCAGTTAGTTTTGTACCCCAACCCTTTGCTGAAGTTGTTTATTAGGTTAAGTCATTCTCTGGTGGAACTTTTGGGGTTGCTTAATACACTGTCATATCGTCCGCCAATAGTGATATTTTGGTTTGTTCTTTTCCAGTTTGTATCTCTTTCACCACCTTTTGCTCTCTGATTGCTCTAGCTAATACTTTGAGTAGTATATTCAATAAGTAATTAGAGAGTTAGCAGCCTTGTCTAGTCCCTGATTTTAGTGGGATTGCTTCAAGTTTCTCTCCATTTAGTTTGAGGTTAGCTACTGGTTTGCCATATATTGCTTTTACTATATTTAGATATGGGCGGTGTATTCCTGATCTTTCCAGATTGTTCATCATGAAAGGGTGTTGAATTTTGTCAAATAATTTCTCAACATCTAATGACATGACCATGTTGTTCTCATCTTTGAGTTTGTTTATATAGTGGATTACATTATATTATATAATATAATGTAATTTTATAGTGTATGTTATGATGTAATTATATATATAATCCATTAATTAGTGGATTTTCATATACTAAAACATCCCTGCATCCCTGGGATGATCCCTACTTGATCATGATGGATGATTATTTTGATGTGTTCTAGGATTCGGTTTGCAAGAATTTTATTGAATATTTTTGAATATTTTTGTGTCAATATTCAGAGAGAAATTGCTCTGAAGTTTGCTTTCTTTGTTGGGTGTTTGTGTGGTTTCAGTATAAGAGTAATTGTGGCTTCATAGTAAGAATTTGGTAGTGCTCTGTCTGTTTCTATTTTAGGAATAGTTTGGACAGTATTGGTATGGGATCTTCTATGAAGGTCTGATAGAATTCTGCACTGAGCCCATCTGGATCTCTGCTCTTTTTGGTTGGAAGACTTTTAATAACTGCTTCTATTTCTTTAGGAGTTATGGGGTTGTTAAAATGGTTTATCTGTTCCTGATTTAACTTCAGTACCTGGGATATGTCTAGGAAATTGTCCATTTCCTCCAGATTTTCCAGGATTGTTGAATACTGGCTTTCGCAGTAGGATCTCATGATTTTTTTTTTAATTTCTTCATATTCTGTTGTTATGTTTCCCTTTTCATTTCTTATTTTATTAATTTGGATACACTCTCTGTGACCTCTGGTTAATCTGTCTAAGGGTTTATATATCTTGTTGATTTTCTCAAAGAACTAGTTCCTAGTTATGTTGATTCTTTGTATAAACGGTGTTCTTTATGTCTTCCTTAAAGTCCTCCATCATTATCAAAAAAAGTGATTTTAAATCTAGATCTTTCTTTTCTGGTGTGTTTGGATAACCCATATTTTCCTTTGTGGGAGTACTGGGCTCTGCTGGAACCAAGTAGTCTTGGTTTCTGTTGCTTAGGTTCCTGTGCTTGCCTCTAGCCATTGGGTTTTCTCTGGTGTTTGCTTGTCTTGCTGTTTCTGGGAGTGACTTGAACCTTCTGTGTCATCACTCCCGTTTTCTTTCAGCCTTTCCTGAGAACAGGTGCTCTGATATCAGTTGTGTCACCACTCCTGAAGACTGTCTTCCAGCTCTAGGCATGGCAGTTGATCAAAGGGTCCTGCCCCTGATTGCTCGTACAATTCCTTGCACCACGTGGGTACAGTTGGCACTATGCGATACCCTCTTGTGTCTGGACTGTGGGGAGAGGTTATTCTTGTCTGACTTCTTAGGATTATCCATACTTCTGAGGGTCCAGCTCTCTCCCCCACTGTATTTTGTTACAGGAAGCTGTTTGGCCATTTCAGATCAGTCCTGGGCACAGATCAGAAGCACAGGTACTGGTGACTGTTTGTTCCTATATTCCTGTGTCCAGAGGCACTGTGCAGTTTCCCCTTGGACCAGGGATGAGTCACAGTTGGCTGTCTGTCCTATGGTCTCAGGATTTCTGCACTCCTGGGTAGTCTGCTCTCTTTACCACAGGATCTATACACAGCTATTTTTTTTTTCAGAGCTGGGGAGTGAACCCAGAGCCTTGAACTTACTATTCCACGAGCTAAATCCCCAACCCTATATACAGCTGTTTTTTTTTTCTCATTTTTTTTATTAACTTGAGTATTTCTTAATTACATTTTGAGTGTTATTCCCTTTCCCGTTTTCCGGGCCAACATGCCCCTAACCCCTCCTCCTCCCCACCCCATCTTTATGGATGTTCCCCTCCCAACCCTCCCTCCATTGCCTCCCTCCCCCCAACAATCACATTCACTGGAGGTTCAGTCTTAGCAGGACCCAGGGCTTCCCCTTACACTGGTGATCTTACTAAGATATTCAATGCTACCTATGAGGTCAGAGTCCAGGGTCAGTCCATGTATAGTCTTTAGGTAGTGACTTAGTCCCTGGAAACTCTGCATGGCATTATTGTTCATATGGGGTCACGAGCCCCTTCAAGCTTTCCAGTTCTTTCTCTGATTCCTTCAACGGGGGTCCTGTTCTCAGTTCAGTTGTTTGCTGCTGGCATTCGCCTCTGTATTTGATGTATTCTGGCTGTGTCTCTCAGGAGAGATCTACACCCAGCTCCTGTCGGCCTGCACTTCTTTGCTTCATCCACCTTGTCTAATTGGGTGGCTGTATATATATGGGCCACATGTGGGGCAGGCTCTGAATGGGTGTTACTTCTGTCTCTGTTTTAATCTTTGCCTCTCTATTCCCTGCCAAGGATAGTCTTGTTCCCCTTTTAAAGAAGGAGTGAAGCATTCATATTTTGATCATCCGTCTGGAGTTTCACGTGTTCTAGACATCTAGGGTAATTCAAGCATTTGGGCTAATAGCCTCTTATCAATGAGTGCATACCATGTGTGTTTTTCTGTGATTGGGTTACCTCACTCACGATGATATTTTCCAGTTCCAACCATTTGCCTATGAATTTCATAAAGCCATTGTTTTTGATAGCTGACTAATATTCCATTGTGTAGATGTACCACATTTTCTGTATCCATTCCTCTGTTGAAGGGCATCTGGGTTCATTCCAGCTTCTGGCTATTATAAATAAGGCTCCTATGAACATAGTGGAGCACGTATCTTTTTATATGTTGGGGCAACTTTTGGGTTTATGCCCAAGAGAGGTATAGCTGGGTCCTCAGGCAGTTCAATGTCCAATTTTCTGAGGAACCTCCGGACTGATTTTCAGAATGGTTGTACCAGTCTGCAATCCCACCAACAATGGAGGAGTGTTCCTCTTTCTCCACATCCTTGCCAGCATTTGCTGTCACCTGAGTTTTTGATTTTAGCCATTCTCACTGGTGTGAGGTGAAATGTCAGGGTTGTTCTGATTTGCATTTACCTTATGACTAAGGTTGTTAACATTTCTTTAGGTGTTTCTCAACCATTTGGCATTCCTCAGCTGTGAATTCTTTGTTTAGCTGTGAACACCATTTTTTTAATAGGGTTATTTGTCTCCCTGCGGTCTAACTTCTTTAGTTCTTTGTATATTTTGGATATAAGGCCTCTATCTGTTGTAGGATTGGTAAAGATCTTTTCCCAATCTGTTGGTTGCCGTTTTGTCCTAATCACAGTGTTCTTTGCCTTACAGAAGCTTTTCAGTTTCATGAGTTCCCTTTTGTCGATATACAGCTGTTTTTAAAGGTGTTTTTCCATTATTTTTTCCTGATCTGTTTTTATTTGCTTAAAAGAAAGTTATTTATTTCATTCAATTAATTTATATTCAGTTATTTGTTGAGAATGTTTATCAACTGAAGGAATTCTATGATAAAATTTTGAGGATTTCTTATGTATATTATCACATTGTGTGCAAATTTTGATTCTTTCAATTCTTCCTTTACATTTTGTATCCTGTAGATATCTTTTTGTCTTAGTGCTCTGTGTAGAACACAAAGAACTATATTGAAGAGATAGTGAGAGAGAGAGAGTTAGTAAGAGAGATTTTTACATGGTATCACAAATTTCCTGGATGTTTTTGGTTGTGACATTTTAGATGTATTATTTTCATACTGATGTACTGATTTCTTCTACTGTATCTTCTAAGAGTGATATTCTCACTTGTATATTCTCTATTTAGTTGAAAACAGTGGTATCAGTTGTTCCTGTTACCTTCCCTAGGTTTTCTTTACAGGATTTTCTGTTTATGTTTTCTTTAATGACGCCAATTCTAATACTGTGTTTTGCACAGGTTTATTTATGTCCTTCTCCTGTTTTGTAATATTTATGTTTATTACTCTAAGTGGTTTATTTGCTTCCTCTTTGAAAACTCTATCTCTTTGATTGTATTTATCTCGATTTCTTTAAGAGATTTACTTTTTCCTCTTTAAAAACCTTATTCATCTTTATAATATTGTATTTATAAGACATTTTCTTGAGTTTTGGTCTCGTTAACATATACAGGACTTGTTATAGTGGGTAGCTGTGATTTGTATATGCGGTGTCATATTGCCCTGACTATTGTCAGTGTGTTTTTTTGACGGCCTTTAGCCATATGGTTTGTTTTGTTTCCTGGATGTTCCTGTCATAATAAGTATTGGGAAGGCGGTAAAACTCCATGGTCCTGACATGACAGGCCTCTGATATGTATCGTTGTTGTGTATGTTTCTAGTCCTGCAGTTCCAAGTGTTTCAGAAGCCTAAGGTCCAATGAAGGTAATGGAGAGGTGGCAGGAGTATGGAGGTCTCTGTTGTCTAGCAGGCTGCTCAAGTCAATTTGACTAGGTCCAGAGGTCTCAGATACTAGGTAAGATGGGTGGAGGCAGGCAAGTGTAGTTGTTTAGTTCCAGAGTCTGATAGAGTTGGATGAAATATAGTAAAAGAACGGTGGTTCTTCTGGGTAAGCAGTATCTTTCATGACAATTGCTTTTGAGATTCTGGTATGTTCTCTGAGTGAAACTCGTCTGTAAGCACATCTCACTAATGTAGCACAGAAATGTGTTTTTTTGTGCTATGGTTCTTTCAAGGCCCACTTTGTACAGAGAATATAGCTTCTCCTTCAATACTCTTTTATTTAATAATTGTTCCTGCAGACCTGGGTCATAACATTATGCTTAAGACTGAAAAACACCTTTTTGATAGGGGTTGCCCTTCTCAAATTATACCTGGGTCATTTAATAACTTTGGAGCCTCTGAGAAGACTAGTGTTTTTATGTTCTTAGAGACTCTGAGAGTTAGCAGTTCGTGAACTCAGGAAATGGTGTGAATGTAATGACTATAGGAGCATTTTAATGTCTTACCTGTTCAGTGGTTACTGACATTACCTATAATGGTGTGCTGGCTAATTATAATCAAACGTTAACATGTGCTAACATAAAAATGCATAGCAAGAGAAGCGCACCAAACTCTAAATGTTCATTCCTATTACTTTATTTTTAGTTATACATATTCAATCCCATCTATATACTTATATATCTATGTATCTGTGTACTTATCTATCATCTATCATATGTCTGTTACATAATCTATGTGCTGCTTTATAACCTATTATATAAAATCTTTTATCTACATTCTATCATTTTGTATGTATCTATCATTTGTCAGTCTGTCTACAATTTGTCTATCTTTTGAAATAATTATTTCAGGTGGAAGTTTCATGAAGCTGTGGATCTCTGAAATAAAGATAAATTTTTGTCTGGCATAGTGTGGTATGGTATGTTAAGAATTAATCACCTTCACAGTTTAAGACAAAGTACTGCTGTCTTGCAGAATGCATAAATTTTGTTACTATGGTTGTTAAGCTGTTTGGTTCCAGTTTTCCTAAACTACCCATAGTGGTTTCTCGGGGTTTATGAAGAATGGATCAAATGTATCTGAGTGGAACTCCTTCTCCAGCTCTAGCTTTCTGATGGAAGACAGGGTTAGCAGCCTTTCTAGCAGCCCAGCTTCAAGATTCTAAATAGGGGGGTATCAGAGGCAGACTTCTATATGCCCAGCACTGGATTATTTATATAATTGACATGTTCCATACTTTAAATTTGAACTTGGTCCAAATTTTATAGGAATATATAGGGAGGATAATTGTATTGTTATTGGGGTTGATGTAAGAAAGCAGGTAAAACTCAAGGCATTAGGGCTCTAATCTTTTGTAAATGTTCTATAGGTATTCATTCAAACTTTAAACTTTGAAAGTATAAGATATACTTTGAAAACTAACTCAAAAATTAGCTAATGACCCCAAATTTTGTGCACCAACTTATTTGTTGCTGCTGTCTCTCATCGTCCTTTACACTGGCATTTTTTCATTCTTTATTTAAGTATCTTCCATTTTTATTCTTTAAGTACTGTTTCTAACTTCCTATAAATCCTCACATGTCAAAAACTAATGTTCATGGTCTTTAAATATCATCAAATTGGAATGTATTTATAGCCCGTATTTATAGCCCAAGCATATGATTTACTGTGTGAGAACTCAAGACACAGTATCATTTCTTGGTGTGATGACTTCCTCACCTATATAAGAAGTGACATCAAAAAAAGACTACTCAAAAGTAGGGTACTGGGATGGTGAAATTACCTCTGAGATACCAAATGAATTGATGCACGTAGTAGTTATCCATAAACATAGCTCCTATATGAAAACACTGATATTGTGGAAGCACAAGATACTTTTTTATTTGGAAGCATGTGTGTATTTATGTGTGTGCATATAAGAACATACATGTGTGCTGCTGTTTGTGATATATGGAAGTGGAATCCAGAAGAGAAACTGTAATGTCATTTATCAGACAATTCTCATAATTTGTTTTTATCACAATCTCTCAGTACCCTGGAACCTTGGACCTCACCCATAAGGATCCTCCTGTTTTGCCACTAGAGATCTAAAATTACAAGCATTCACTACTAATACAGACTCAAAAAAATCTAGCTTCTAAGAGTGAAACTCAAATAATCCTGTCTCAAACTCTCAGATATGACAAATAACATCATCAACAACAACAACCTCCCCTCAATAATGACACTAACATGCCAATATTTGGCTGATTTTGCTCAAGATAAATGTGATTTTCAGAAAGATAGCCACAGGCAATAGCTTTCCTTTTTATCTTCTGATGTATGTAACATAAGACACTTCTGTGGTTCAAATATCACTGTGCTTGTATCATTCAGTTGCTGATCTATAAAACATGCAGCATTTTTTGATATTGATCACATTGTTTCCAAGAAGTAAGAGGTAGTTGTGCAGCCTAGCACAGTCACAGGTGAAATTGACTGTGGAATTAGAGATAGGAGAGTAGAAATTTGTAATAGACAAAACTTCCTGTGGAATGGGAAGTACACTTGTCAGTCCAGCTAAAGTGGAAAGTATATAATGACTGATGAGAAGCATTATTTTAAAAGCTATCCCCATCATCGAGCAGCAAAGGAGCAGAGAAATGAAGAGTATTTTGTTGCTTTGGCTCTCTCTACCTCCAGGTTGATTTTAAAGAAATCAGTTTAGCAAGACAGTGGGAAAGGGCAGAAGTGTGTTGATTCAAGAGAGGTCACTTCCCTGTGGGATTCTGTCTCTTCTGGAAGCATGAAAAAGGAAATCAGAGATGAGATGGGAGACAAACTGTACTCTAGAAAGATAGAAAATGTGATAAAATCAAGAGAATTCCTTAAAGCTTGTAATTTCACCTAAAATATTGAGTATACATTTCTGTGCTATAACACTTATATTACTACATCTTACAGACTTTCCTATCTATGCTCATCTAGTGACCTGATCTTTTCCTTTCATTGTTCAATCCTGCCCAAGATTCTATAATGTGTTCACACAAGCCTTCACAAGTTTCCTAGGTTTTAGTCGATAATCAGGTCCCATATGTGAGCCCACATTGGAGTTCCTTGTACACTAGTTATCAGAGGAGGGAGTCTCTATAACTTTTTTCATTTTTGGAGCTGCATACATGTGTATGCTAACAGATTCAGGAGTTAGTCCTCAAATACTATGCACTTGTTCTTGTGCTATTTATTTATTTATTTATTTATTTGTTTGTTTGTTTGTTTGTTTTTAATTTTATTTTTTTAACTTCAGATTGTATTCCCTTATGAGTCTACTCTCCAACATTTTCACATCCCATACTTCCTACCCACGTCTTTATGAGATGTCCACACCCTACCAGATCTCTGAAATCCCTGGGACATTCCCAGTCTCTTGAGAGTTAAAACATTACCTTACTGAACCAAGATCCAGAAGTACTCTGCTATATTTGTTGGGGGCCTCCTATCAGGTGGTGTATGCTGCCTGGTTGGTGATCCAGTTTCTGAGAAATTTCATGGGTCCAGGTTAATTGAGACTGCTGGTCCATCTACAGGATGGCCCTCCTCCACAGCTTCTTCTAGCTTTTCCCTAATTCAACCACAGGGGTCAGCAGCTTCTTTCCAGGGATTAGGTTCAAAATCTGTATCTGACTCTTTTAGCTAGTAGTTGAGTCTTTCAGAGGACAGTGGTGATACATTCCTTTTGTGAAACTCCATAGCTTCAGTACTAATATCAGGCTTCAGGGCCTCCCCCTTGAGCTGTATCCCACTTTGGGCCCGTCGCTGCACTTTTTTTTTTCCCTCAGACCCCTGTCAATTTTCTTCCATGCAGTTATTGGCAGACCAGAACAATTACATGTCAGAATTTTGACTGTGGGGTGACAGTCTCATCCCTTAGTTGATGCCTCATTTTTCTCTGCTGGAGGTGGGTTCTACAAATTCCCTCTCCCACTGTAAGGCATTTCACCTAGGTCATTCCCTTTTAATTCTGAACCTCTTTCTGCTACAATCTGTAGAGTCCCCCCAACCTCCTACCTCCGGAGGTTGCTTATTTCCATTTTTCCTACTGGCTTCCAGGTCTTCAGACATTTTCCCACATCCAATACCACATCAAGTTCTCCTCTTCCCCCAAAATTCCCATCTCCTTTTCCTCCCAAATCCCCCCTTGTAATTGCTTTCTTCTCTCTCCCAAGTGGTACAGAGGTATCCTGACTAGGGCCCTTCAGCTTGTCAAACTTTGTGAGTTCTGTGGTATCTTGGTTATTCTGTACTTTTATCTTTGACAGATATCCACTATTAGTGAGCACATACCATGCTTGCACTTTTGGGTCTGAATTATATCACCAAGGACTTATTTTCTACTTCCATACATTGGCCTGCCAAACTCATGTCCTAATTTTTAATAGCTGAGTAGAATTCCATAGTGTAAGTAAACCACATTTTCTGAATACATTCTTCTGTTGTGGGAGATCTGTTTTCTTTCCAGCTTCTGGCTACGACAACAAGGCTACTATAAATGTATTGGAACATGTGCCTGTGGCATGGTAAGAAGTCTTTTGAGTGTATTCCCAAGAGTGGTATTGCTGAGTCTGCAGGCAGATCTATTTCCAATTTTCTGAGGAACGTCCAGATGGATATCCAGAAGGGTTGTACTAGTTTGCAATCCCATCAGGAACAGAGAGAGTTCCTCTTTCTCCACAACTTCACCAACATGTATTATCTTCTGAGGTTTTCATCTTAGCCATTCTGACTAATGTAAGGTGGAATGTCACAATCATTTTGATTTGCATTTCTCGGATCACTATGGACTTTGAACATTTCTTTAGGTGTTTCTCACCTATTTGTGATTCCTCTGTTGTCAATTCTTGGTTTAGTTCTATACACCATTTTTTGATCAGGTTGTTTGTTTTTTGGTGGTTAGCTTCTTGACTTCTTTGTATATTTTGAATAATAGCCGTCTTTCAGATGTGGGGTTAGTTAGGACTTTTTCCTAATCTAAGATTGTAAATTTGTCTTATTGAATATGTAATTTTTCTTACAGAAACTTTCCAGTTTTATGAGGTCCCATTCATGAATTCTTGATTTTAGAGCCTGAGGCATTGGAGTTCAGTTAGTAAATTCCCGTCTGTGCCAAGTAACTCAGTGTATCAGTTTTGTGTTTAGGTCCTTGATCTACTTGGACTTGAGCTTTGTCTAAGGTGACAAATATGTCTCTATTTTCATTTTTCTATATTAAGACATCCAATTAAGTCAGCTCCATTTATAAAAGATGCTTTCCTTTTCCTGCTGTATATTTTTGGCTTCTTGTTCAAAATCAAGTGTTTGTAAGTGTGTGACTTTATATGTCTATGTTTGAATTCTACTCCATTGATCAACATGTCTGTCTCTGTATCAGTACTATACAATTTTTATTACTATTGCTTGGTAGTAAATCTTGAGTTCAGGGATAGTGGTTTCCCCAGTTCATCCTTATATTGTTAAAATGTGTTTTTGCTAATTTGGGTTTTTTGTATTTTTAGGTGAATTTGAGAATTTTTCTTTCCATGTCTTTGAAGAATTAGGTTGGGATTTTGATAGGAATTGCATTGATTCTGTAGACTTCCTTTGGTAGAATGGCCATTTTTACTATGTTGATTCTGCCAATCCATGATTATGGGAAATAATCTCCATTTTCTGAAATCTTCAAATTCTTTCTTAAGAGACTTGAAATTATTTCATGCAAATCTTGCACTTTTTTGGTTAATTCCAAGATATATCATATTATTTGTGGCTAGTATTGAAGGAGTTGTTTCCCTAATTTTTTTCTTAGACTGTTTATCATTTGTAGAAAAGAAGAATACTAATTTACTTGAGTTAATTTTTTATCTGGTCACTTTGCTGAAGTTGTTTATCAGCTGAAGAAGTGATTTGGTACATTTTGGGTATCGTTTATTTATACTATTATATCATCTGTATGTAGTGATAACTTTATATCTTCTTTGACAATTATGAATCCCCTTGATCTACTTTTTTTTTCTTTTTCTACCTAGCACTTGAAGAACTATATTAAATAACTAACGGGAGATTGAGTATCCTTGTCTATTCCCCAATTTTGTTTCAGGTATCTTTACATTCAATTTGATATTGACTGTTAGCAGTAAATTGCTGTTATTATGTTGAGTTATGATTCTTGAGTTCCTGAGCTCTCTAATACTTTTAACATGAAGGAGGATTTTATTTTGTTAAATGTTTTTTTCTCTATCTAAGGAGATGATCATGTGATATTTTCTTTGAATATATTTATATACTGGATTACAATAATGGATTTTCACATAATGAATCATCTTGCATACCTGAGATGAAGCCTTCTTGGTCACGGTAAATGATTGTTTTGATATGTTCTTGGATTGGTTTTGCAAGAATTTTATTGAGTATTTTGCATTGATATTCATAAATGAAGTTTGTCTTAAGTTCTCTTTTTTGGTTGGGTCCTTGTGTGGTTTAGGTGTTAGTAATTATAGTTTCATGGAATGAATTAAGCAGTCTTCCTTTTGTTTCTGTTTTATGTAATAGTTTGAGGAATGTTTGTATTAGGTCTTCTTTCAACATCTGGGAGAATTCTGCAGTAAATCCATCTTGCCCTGGGCTTAACGTGCTTTGTTAGTTTTTAATGACTTCTATGACCTTAGGTTGCACTGGAGTGTTTAAATAGTTAACCTGAGCTTGATTTAACTTTGATATGTACTATCTGCCTAGAAAACCATCCATTTTTTCTAGAAAATTCATTTTTCTTGAGTAAGGGCATTTGCAGTAGGATATGACATTTTTATTTAAAATGTACCTCTATTTCTGTTGTTGGTCTCCTTTTCCATTTCTGTGTTTGTTTATTGGATACTGTCTCTCTGCCTTCTAGGTAGTTTGGCTAGGGATTTATCTATCTTGTTAATTCTCTCAAAGTACCAGCTTTTGGTTTTGTTGATTGTTTGCATTTTTCTCTTTCTTTCTATTTGGATGATTTTAGTACAGTTTGATTATTTCCTGCTGTCTTTTCCTCTTGTGCGTGTTTTCTTCTTTTTGTTCTAGAACTCTCAGGCGCATTGTTAATTTGCTAGTGTAAGACCTATCTAGTTTCTTTATCAGGGCTCTTAGTGCTATGAATTTTGCTCTTAAAATTGTTTGCATTAGGTAACATAAGTTTAAGTCAACCATTTCATTAATTTCCAGGACATATTTAATTTCTTTCTTTATTTCTTCCCTGATCATTTTTTTATTGACTAGACAGTTGTTCAATTTCTATGTGCATGTGGATCTTCTGTTGTTTTTGCTGTTACTGAAAACTAGCCTTAAATCATGGTGATCTGATAGGATACATTAGGATATTTCATTCTTCTTGTATCAGTTGATGCTTCTTTTGTGTTCAATTACATGGTCAATTTTGGAGAAGGTACCATGAGGTGCTGAGAAAAAGGTATATTCTTTTGTTTTAGCATTAAATGTTCTGTAGATACATCCTAAATGTATTTGGTTCATAACCACTATTAGTTTTACTGTATTTCTGTATAATTTCTTTTTCATTGACCTATTATTGAGAGTGCAGTGTTGAAGCCTCCAACTATTTTTTTGTGGGGTTCAATGTGTGTTTTGAGTTTTTATAAAGTTTCTTTTATGAATGTGGGCACCCTTGTCCTTGTGACATAGATGTTCAGCATTGAGAATTTCTTTTGGTGGATTTTCCTTCTGAAAAATATGAATTTTGCTTCCTCATCACACTTGATAACTTTTGGTTAAATGTATATTTTATTGAAAATTAGGATGGAAACTACAAGTTGTTTCTTGGGACCAAGTATTTGCTTGGAAGACATTTTTCCATCCTTTTACTCAGAGATAGTATCTGTCTTTGTTATTGAGGTATGTTTCTTGTATCCAGAGAAATGTTGGATCTTGTTTGTATTTACAGTCTGTTAGCTTTTATAGGTCTTTTATAGGTCAGTTGAATACATTCAAATTGAGAGCTGTTAAAGGCAAATGATTGTTAGTTCCTACTATATTAGTTTTTTGTGGGTGGCTATATGTGCATGTGGGTCTCTCGATTTGGTTTTGTTGTGAGAGATTATTTTGTCTTTTTGTTGGTGTAGGTGCCCTCCTTGTGTTGGTGTCTTCCTTGTAGGATTCTTTGTGAGGCTAGATTGGTAGATAGATACTGTTTGAATTTGGTTTTGTCCTGGAATATTTTGGTCTCTCCATCTATGTTTATTCATTGCTTTGTAGTTATAGTAGTCTGGGAAGGAATTTGTGTTCTGTTATAGTCTTCTGGACCTCTGACCTGGTTCTTCTGTCTTTCAGTGTCTCTGATGAGAAGTCTTGTGTAATTCTGATAGATCTACTTTTGTATTTTATTTGGTCCTTTTGCCTTGCAGCTTTTAATAGTCTTTCTTTCTTCTGTGAATTTAGCGTTTTCATTATTAAATGAACACAGGATTTTCTTTTCTGGTCTCATTTATTTGGTATTCTATTGGCTTCCTTTACATGTATAGCCATCTCTTTCTGTAGGTTTGGGAAGTTTTTCTCTATTTTTTTTGAAGAGGTTTTCAGGTTTTCTTGAGCAGAGAATCTTTGCTCTCCTCTATTCCAATTATTCTTAGACATGGACTTTACATTCTTTTCTGCATTTCTTGGATATTTTGGGTTACAAGTTTTTTATGTTTTCAAATTTTTTTCACATTCGTGTCAATGTCCTCTGCACCTGAGATTCTCTCTTCTGTATCTTGTATTCTGTTTGAAATGCTTTCATCTATAATTCCTGACCTTTTTTCTAGGTTTTACATCTCCAGGTTTGCCTACATTCATGTTTTCATTATTGTTTCTTCTTCCACTTTAAGGTCTTGGATGGAATTATTCAATTCCTTCACCTGTTTGATTGGTTTCCTGTATTTCTTTAAAGGATATGTTAGTTTCCTTTCTAAGGACTTCTAGCTGTTTACCTGTGTTTTCCTGTATTTCTTTCAGTGACTTATTTATACCCTCCTTCAAGGACTCTATTATCTTCATAGACAGGAATTTAGGTAAGCTTTGTGATTTTCAAATAGTTGGGTGTATTCAGGATTTGTTATGGTGGGACAACTGGATATATTGGCTTCTGTTGCTTATGGCTTTGTGCTTGCCTCTTACCATCTGGTTAATTCTGGTGTTTGCTGGTCTGGTAACTCTGTCTGGAATCTGCCTCTTTTGTCCATGGGTTGTTTCAGATCTCCTCATAGGCCTGTAGTCCTAGCAATAGCACACTTTCTGTGGGGCCTTCCAACTTTGGGGTCTTCAGATGGGCAGAGAAGCTGATGATCTGTTGCCTTGGTTGAATTAGATCTCCTGGGAAGCCTTCAGAATGTTGAGTCTTCAGGTTGAGGAGTCAAGTTCTTGTCCTGTGTGAAGCTTTTCTATTTGGGGAGTGAGGTGGAGTAGAGTGTTGGTGTGGAGGGATGGGGTTTGGCTATGGACTTTTATTTTTGTTTCCTTGTCTGCAGCATAACTCCAGGGAGGCTGTCTGTCTGTTGGGTCAGTTTGCCTGCATGATGAAGAGCCCCCAGAGAGACTTCAGGTTGTAGTATCAGTAGCCCAGTTGCCCTACGTACAGAGGAACTTGTGGGATGCCTTCAAACTGTGTCATCTTTAGGGAAGCAGACAAGCTGATGATTAGATGCTGTGTTACCCTTTGTGCATCAGATGCCCTGTGATGCCTCAGGATGTGGTGTCTTCAGAGGAACAATAAAACTAGAATTCTGCCCCAACAGAAAGGATTGGCCAGAAAGGGAGAGGGTTTACTGGATGATGGGACCGGAGATTACTGGTGCTCCTAGCAGCAGCTGTGGAGCTTCTGGAGAGTACTTTACCTGATTCTTTAAGTGTAGCAGATCTCCTAGGATGCCTAAGAATTGTTTCAGGGAAGTGTTTTCAGGACAGTTGTCTAGCTACTAGTCTGTCATAGTAGAAATAACTAGGCAAAAATACTAATTATTTTCTATATTTATAAAATAAGAAACATTATATAACAATTGTAAACTTATGGGATGTTTTACTCTGAGGAGTTTTCCTCCTTTTAGAATTCTCTTAGAAATTATAGTCTGAAATCAAGATATAGAATTTCTCTAGGAGATTCTCAGGAAAGATTTTAACACTGTGTTGGAGAGACAGTTGTGATTAGTACTAAATAGTTCACTTACTGTCCTATATTCTTGCTGATGCAAAGTGTCACTCAGGGCACTGCACTAATTGGAAGTCCTCCATCAGCCTATTGTGCTATGTCCAATAAAAGGGCATCGGATGGTTATTTATGATGCTATGTTTCATATTATAATCAAGGAGAAGTAAAGGTTTTTTTTTTTTTCAGCTTGCAGTTCCAGATCACAGCAACTACTGTAGAAACTCTAGGCAGATACTTCAAGCATCACATCGACCAACAAGAGAAGAGGAATGAGAGATCCTTGCCTGTTTTGTTTTCTCTGGTTTTGGGCAGATCATGTATCTATGGATATAACGTACCTACCATGGACAACTTCCTACAGACGTGCATGCATATTAATCTGGTCCAAACATTTCTTTAACCAAGACTCATTTCCCAGTATATTCTAAGCTGTGGCAAATGGTTTATTCAAAATAATATTCATCATTCTTTCTCTTGTACTGGTAAGTAACTGAAACTACATGTTACAGATTCTTCCCATAGCCTTGGTCTTTCATAATAATGACATTACGAGTAGCCATCTGGGACAAGAAACATTGTAGAGCTATGCTTGAGTGTTGAATAGTATTAGTCTCAGACCTTTGTATTAGCAGTCATCCATGTATGCTCTTGAATTTATCTTTGTGTTGGCCTTCAACTATACTTGTCTTTGTGTGTGTGTATGTGTGTGTGTGTGTGTGTGTGTGTGTGTGTGTGTGTCTGTGAGTCTGTGTGTCTGTGTGTCTGTGTTATTAGAAAACAACTTGTAGAAATCAGTTCTCTATTTCCACTATTAAAGTTCTGGGTATTGAATTCAAAATGACATGTTTGAAAGACTATACTTTCAGGGATCATTTCTATAGTTCGTCAAAATGACATGTTTGAAAGCAAGTTCCATTATCTTTTGATTTATGAGAAATGCTGTAGACCCTCAAACATATTTTTTAAAGACCAGAACACATATATTTGGGAGACACTTATCCATAATAGGATGGCAATAAGAATTGATTTGCTGCTGTCTTTTCAAGCAGATGTCTTGATTCAGTGTAATTTTTTCTGCTAACATTGCTAGCTCTGCTAGGCCTTAAATATTTTATATCTTTGTAAATGTTTTGCGGAACAAAAGGAACACATATCTGTATAGCATATTTACCTTTTTCTTGCTGTATATTCTCATTTGAGCTTGGATAAAGACAGAAAACAAGTTACAACTTCTAAAAATACACAACAAATGCAAGTCTAGTATGGAGGATAAAAGCTACTGAAGCATTGAATGCATTAATCTAAGAAAGAAGAGAAATCCAAAATGGAAGTTTCTCTGATGGCCAGGTCACACACAAATCTTCACATCACCATTCAGGTATGTGCTGCTGTCTTCTTTACTCACAGGGCAATACTTCAATTTCTGTTCTTTTTTTTTTTTCCTGGAGATGAGGACTGAACCCCGGGCCTGGTGCTTGATAGGCAAACACTCTACTATGGTCCTAAATCCCCAACTCCAATTTCTGTTCTTTATAACGCCATGTGTCTTGCTCTTAATGTAGTTCAGAGGAGATTAGAGGAGTTTCCTCAGGAACTCCGTGTCTTGATTTTTATCTGGGCAGCTACAATACAAAGAAATGACATGACACACACCTAGTCCTTTGAAAAGCTAGGTGAAGAGCTTTGATTTGGTGTGCATTGCTGGGGTATGGACATGTGAAGAACACCACAGGATTTGAGTGTGAGAGCTCAAATATTCTTTTACTAGAACATGTCTTGTGATTGAAGAAATAGTTCTGTTGGTATAATGCTTGCTATACAAGCATGCGGACCTGACTTTGATTACGTAGAACTAATAGAAAATATTCAAATACACTGAAGCACTAGGAGGTGGAGACAAGTAGATCCCAATGTGCTTTGGTGTCTGGCCAATGTATGACTTTCAATGAAATCGAGAACAATGAGGTAAACTGTCTCAAAAAATGAGGTGGATAGAAAGTAGGGGAACCTAATTTCTGGCCACTGTAAGCATGCAAATATGTATGGGCACATGGATATAAATACACACATGATAATTTCCATTTTTTTTATTAACTTGAGTATTTCTTATATACATTTCAAGTGTTATTCCCTTTCCCGGTTTCCGGGCAAACATCCCCCTCCCCCCTCCCCTTCCTTATGGGTTCCCCCCTCCCAACCCTCCCCCCATTGCCGCCCTCCCCCCATAGTCTAGTTCACTGGGGGTTCAGTCTTAGCAGGACCCAGGGCTTCCCCTTCCACTGGTGCTCTTACTAGGATATTCATTGCTACCTATGGGGTCAGAGTCCAGGGTCAGTCCATGTATAGTACTTAGGTAGCGGCTTAGTCCCTGGAAGCTCTGGTTGCTTGACATTGTTGTACTTTTGGGGTCTCGAGCCCCTTCAAGCTCTTCCAGTTCTTTCTCTGATTCCTTCAACGGGGGACCTATTCTCAGTTCAGTGGTTTGCTGCTGGCATTCGCCTCTGTATTTGCTGTATTCTGGCTGTGTCTCTCAGGAGAGATCTACATCCGGCTCCTGTCGGTCTGCACTTCTTTGCTTCATCCATCTTGTCTAATAGGGTGGCTGTATATGTATGGGCCACATGTGGGGCAGGCTCCGAATGGGTGTTCCTTCAGTCTCTGTTTTAATCTTTGCCTCTTCCTTCCAAGCCAAGGGTATTCTTTTTCCTCATTTAAAGAAGGAGTGAAGCATTCACATTTTGATCATCCGTCTTGACTTTCGTTTGTTCTAGGGATCTAGGGTAATTCAAGCATTTGGGCTAAAAGCCACTTATCAATGAGTGCATACCATGTATGTCTTTCTGTGTTTGGGTTAGCTCACTCAGGATGATATTTTCCAGTTCCAACCATTTGCCTACGAATTTCATAAACTCGTTTTTGATAGCTGAGTAATATTCCATTGTGTAGATGTACCACATTTTCTGAATCCATTCCTCTGTTGAAGGGCATCTGGGTTCTTTCCATTTTCTGGCTATTATAAATAAGGCTGTGATGAACATAGTGGAGCACGTGTCTCTTTTATATGTTGAGGCATCTTTTGGGTATATGCCCAATAGAGGTATAGCTGGATCCTCAGGCAGTTCAATGTCCAATTTTCTGAGGAACCTCCAGACTGATTTCCAGAATGATTTTACCAGTCTGCAATCCCACCAACAATGGAGGAGTGTTCCTCTTTCTCCACATCCTCACCAGCATCTGCTGTCACCTGAGTTTTTGATCTTAGCCATTCTCACTGGTGTGAGGTGAAATCTCAGGGTTGTTTTGATTTGCATTTCCCTTATGACTAAAGATGATGAACATTTCTTTAGGTGTTTCTCAGCCATTCAGCATTCCTCAGCTGTGAATTCTTTGTTTAGCTCTGAACCGCATTTTTTAATAGGGTTATTTGTTTCCCTGCGGTCTAACTTCTTGAGTTCTTTGTATATTTTGGATATAAGGCCTCTATCTGTTGTAGGATTGGTAAAGATCTTTTCCCAATCTGTTGGTTGCCATTTTGTCCTAACCACAGTGTCCTTTGCCTTACAGAATCTTTGCAGTTTTATGAGATCCCATTTGTCGATTCTTGATCTTAGAGCATAAGCCATTGGTGTTTTGTTCAGGAAATTTTTTCCAGTGCCCATGTGTTCCAGATGCTTCCCTAGTTTTTCTTCTATTAGAGTGTGTCTGGTTTGATGTGGAGGTCCTTGATCCATTTGGACTTAAGCTTTGTACAGTGTGATAAGGATGGATCAATCTGCATTCTTCTACATGTTGCCCTCCAGTTGAACCAGCACCATTTGCTGAAAATGCTATCTTTTTTCCATTGGATGGTTTTGGCTCCTTTGTCAAAAATCAAGTGACCGTAGGTGTGTGGGTTCATTTCTGGGTCTTCAGTTCTATTCCATTGGTCTATCTCTCTGTCTGTGTACCAATACCATGCAGTTTTTATCACTATTGCTCTGTAATACTGCTTGAGTTCAGGGATAGTGATGCCCCCTGAAGTCCTTTTATTGTTGAGGATAGCTTTAGCTATCCTGGGTTTTTTGTTATTCCAGATGAATTTGCAAATTGTTCTGTCTAACTCTTTGAAGAATTGGATCGGTATTTTGATGGGGATTGCATTGAATCTGTAGATTGCTTTTGGTAAAATGGCCATTTTTACTATATTAATCCTGCCAATCCATGAGCATGGGAGATCTTTCCATCTTCTGAGGTCTTCAATTTCTTTCCTCAGTGTCTTGAAGTTCTTATTGTACAGATCTTTTACTTGCTTGGTTAAAGTCACACCGAGGTACTTTATATCATTTGGGTCTATTATGAAGGGTGTCGTTTCCCTAATTTCCTTCTCGGCTTGTTTCTCTTTTGTATAGAGGAAGGCAACTGATTTATTTGAGTTAATTTTATACCCAGCCACTTTGCTGAAGTTGTTTATCAGCTTTAGTAGTTCTCTGGTGGAACTTTTGGGATCACTTAAATATACTATCATGTCACCTGCAAATAGTGATATTTTGACCTCTTCTTTTCCGATCTGTATCCCCTTGATCTCCTTTTGTTGTCTGATTGCTCTGGCTAGAACTTCAAGAACTATATTGAATAAGTAGGGAGAGAGTGAGCAGCCTTGTCTAGTCCCGGATTTTAGTGGGATTGCTTCAAGTTTCTCTCCATTTAGTTTAATGTTAGCAACTGGTTTGCTGTATATGGCTTTTACTATGTTTAGGTATGGGCCTTGAATTCCTATTCTTTCCAGGACTTTTATCATGAAGGGGTGTTGAATTTTGTCAAATGCTTTCTCAGCATCTAATGAAATGATCATGTGGTTATGTTCTTTCAGTTTGTTTATATAATGGATCACGTTGATGGTTTTCCGTATATTAAACCATCCCTGCATGCCTGGGATGAAGCCTACTTGATCATGGTGGATGATTGTTTTGATGTGCTCTTGGATTCGGTTTGCCAGAATTTTATTGAGTATTTTTACGTCTATATTCATAAGGGAAATTGGTCTGAAGTTCTCTTTCTTTGTTGTGTCTTTGTGTGGTTTAGGTATAAGAGTAATTGTGGCTTCATAGAAGGAATTCGCTAGTGATCCATCTGTTTCAATTTTATGGAATATTTTGGATAATATTGGTATGAGGTCTTCTATGAAGGTTTGATAGAATTCTGCACTAAACCCATCTGGACCTGGGCTCTTTTTGGTTGGGAGACCTTTAATGACTGCTTCTATTTCCTTAGGAGTTATGGGGTTGTTTAACTGGTTTATCTGTTCCTGATTTAACTTCGATACCTGGTATCTGTCTAGGAAATTGTCCATTTCCTGAAGATTTTCAAGTTTTGTTGAATATAGTTTTTTATAGTAAGATCTGATGATTTTTTGAATTTCCTCTGAATCTGTTGTTATGTCTCCCTTTTCATTTCTGATTTTGTTAATTTGGACGCACTCTCTGTGTCCTCTCGTTAGTCTGGCTAAGGGTTTATCTATCTTGTTGATTTTCTCAAAGAACCAACTTTTGGTTCTGTTGATTCTTTCTATGGTCCTTTTTGTTTCTACTTGGTTGATTTCGGCTCTGAGTTTGATTATTTCCTGCCTTCTACTCCTCCTGGGTGTGTTTGCTTCTTTTTGTTCTAGAGCTTTTAGGTGTGCTGTCAAGTTGCTGACATATGCTCTTTCCTGTTTCTTTCTGCAGGCACTCAGCGCTATGAGTTTTCCTCTTAGCACAGCTTTCATTGTTTCCCATAAGTTTGGGTATGTTGTATCTTCATTTTCATTAAATTCTAAAAAAGTTTTTAATTTCTTTCTTTATTTCTTCCTTGACCAGGTTATCATTGAGTAGAGCATTGTTCAATTTCCACGTATATGTGGGCATTCTTCCCTTAGTGTTATTGAAGACCAGTTTTAGGCCGTGGTGGTCCGATAGCACGCATGGGATTATTTCTATCTTTCTGTACCTGTTGAGGCCCGTTTTTTGACCAATTATATGGTCAATTTTGAAGAAAGTACCGTGGGGGGCTGAGAAGAAGGTATATCCTTTTGCTTTAGGATAGAATGTGCTATAAATATCCGTTAAGTCCATTTGGCTCATGACTTCTCTTAGTCTATCGACATCACTGTTTAATTTCTGTTTCCATGATCTGTCCATTGATGAGAGTGGGGTGTTGAAATCTCCCACTATTATTGTGTGAGGTGCAATGTGTGCTTTGAGATTTAGTAAGGTTTCTTTTACGTTTGTAGGTACCCTTGTATTTGGGGCATAGATATTTAGGATTGAGAGTTCATCTTGGTGGATTTTTCCTTTGATGAATATGAAGTGTCCATCCTTATCTTTTTTGATGACTTTTAGTTGGAAATTGATTTTATTTGATATTAGAATGGCTACTCCAGCTTGCTTCTACTGACCATTTGCTTGGAAAGTTGTTTTCCAGCCTTTCACTCTGAGGTAGTGTCTGTCTTTGTCTCTGAGGTGTGTTTCCTGTAGGCAGCAGAATGCAGTGTCCTCGTTGTGTATCCAGTTTGTTAATCTATGTCTTTTTATTGGGGAGTTGAGGCCATTGATATTGAGAGATATTAAGGAATAGTGATTATTGCTTCCCGTTATATTCATATTTGGATGTGAGGTTATGTTTGTGTGCTTTCATTCTCTTTGTTTTGTTGCCAAGACGATTAGTTTCTTGCTTCTTCTAGGGTATAGCTTGCTTCCTTATGTTGGGCTTTACAATTTATTATCCTTTGTAGTGCTGGATTTGTAGAAAGATATTGTGTAAATTTGGTTTTGTCATGGAATATCTTGGTTTCTCCATCAATGTTAATTGAGAGTTTTGCAGGATACAGTTACCTGGGCTGGCATTTGTGTTCTCTTAGGGTCTGTATGACATCAGTCCAGGATCTTCTGGCCTTCATAGTTTCTGGCGAGAAGTCTGGTGTGATTCTGATAGGTGTCCCTTTATATGTTACTTGACATTTTTCCCTTACTGCTTTTAATATTCTTTCTTTATTTTGTGCGTTTGGTGTTTTGACAATTATGTGACGGGCGGTGTTTCTTTTCTGGTCCAATCTATTTGGAGTTCTGTAGGCTTCTTGTATGTCTATGGGTATCTCTTTTTTTAAGTTAGGGAAGTTTTCTTCTATGATTTTGTTGAAGATATTTACTGGTCCTTTGAGCTGGGAGTCCTCACTCTCTTCTATACCTATTATCCTTTGGTTTTAATCTTCTCATTGAGTCCTGGATTTCCTGTATATTTTGGACCAGTAGCTTTTTCTGCTTTACATTATCTTTGACAGTTGAGTCAATGATTTCTATGGAATCTTCTGCTCCTGAGATTCTCTCTTCCATCTCTTGTATTCTGTTGGTGAAGCTTGTATCTACAGCTCCTTGTCTCTTCTTTTGGTTTTCTATATCCAGGGTTGTTTCCATGTGTTCTTTCTTGATTGCTTCTATTTCCATTTTTAATTCCTTCAACTGTTTGATTGTGTTTTCCTGGAATTCTTTCAGGGATTTTTGTGTCTCGTCTCTATGGGCTTCTACTTGTTTATTTATGTTTTCCTGGAATTCTTTCAGGGATTTTTCCGATTCTTTCAGGCATTTTTGCGATTCCTCTCTGTAGGCTTCTACTTGTTCTCTAAGGGAGTTCTTCACGTCTTTCTTGAAGTCCTCCAGCATCATGATCAAAAATGATTTTGAAACTAGATCTTGCTTTTCTGGTGTGTTTGGATATTCCATGTTTGTTTTGATGGGAGAATTGGGCTCCGATGGTGCCATGTAGTCTTGGTTTCTGTTGCTTGGGTTCCTGCGCTTGCCTCTTGCCATCAGATTATCTCTAGTGTTACTTTGTTCTGCTATTTCTGACAGTGGCTAGACTGTCCTATAAGCCTGTGTGTCAGGAGTGCTGTAGACCTGTTTTCCTCTCTTTCAGTCAGTTATGGGGACAGAGTGTTCTGCTTTCGGGCGTGTGGTTTTTCCTCTCTACAGGTCTTCAGCTGTTCCTGTGGGCCTGTGTCTTGAGTTCACCAGGCAGCTTTCTTGCAGTAGAAAAGTTGGTCTTACCTGTGGTCCCAAGGCTCAAGTTCGCTCGTGGGGTGCTGCCCACGGGCTCTCTGCAGGGGCAGCAACCAGGAAGAACTGTGCCGCCCCTTCTGGGAGCTTCAGTGCACCAGGGTTCCAGATGGTCTTTGGCTTTTTCCTCTGGCGTCCGAGATGTGTGTGCAGGGAGCAGTCTCTTCTGGTTTCCCAGGCTTGTCTGCCTCTCTGAAGGTTCAGCTCTCCCTCTCACGGGACCTGGGTGCAGAGAACTGTTTATCCGGTCTGTTTCCTTCTGGTTCTGGTGGTGTCTCAGGCACAGGGGTCCTGCCGCTCCTGGGCCCTCCCCCACGGGAGCCCAGAGGCCTTATACAGTTTCCTCTTGGGCCAGGGATGTGGGCAGGGTTGAGCAGTGTTGGTGGTCTCTTCCGCTCTGCAGCCTCAGGAGTGCCCACCTGACCAGGCGGTTGGGTCTCTCTCTCACAGGGTCTGGGGGCAGAGAGCTGCTGTGGGCCGGGATCCTCGGGTGTGGGACTTCCGGTAAACACAGAACGTGCCTGGTTCTACAGGAATTCTGCTTCCGTGTGTCCCAAGCTCACCAGGCAGCTTTCTTGCAGCAGAAAAGTTGGTCTTACCTGTGGTCCCAGGGCTCAAGTTCGCTCGTGGGGTGCTGCCCACGGGCTCTCTGCAGCGGCAGCAACCAGGAAGACCTGTGCCGCTGACCTGTGCCCACCTGACTAGGCGGTTGGGTCTCTCTCTCACAGGGTCTCCCAATTTTTTTTTTTTTTATCTTTTGGCAGACTTAATGTTGTTTCTTATATTTATTCAACCACTTCAGCATTTTTTTTTAATTTTATAATTGACAAAATGTGAATATCTTTTTATTTTGTATCATGATACGTGGGCTTTTATCATTTCAGAAGACATACAAAACAATTAAACTGTTTTCCTAATTCTTTTCACCTTTATTCATCTTTCTGATAGATTGTAGCTAGCTGTTACTCAGGCTATGGTAACTTCCAGCAGCCCTCTTTCTCCACTTTCTTTTGAAATTCATGAAAATGTATCCCCTTTTATGACATTTGTTGACTTTTCTGTGCTATGATGTGCTAGTCTTAGTTAGATGCACTTTTCCATTGGTGAATTAGTGACAGTCTCTATAAAAGCACAGGTAATTAGCTGCTCAAAAGCTATGCCATGCATAATTTCTACTTTGCTTCTAAACTTTTTCAGAGGTGATGCCTGCTTAACCTCAGTAGCTTGAACTTTTTTGAGATCCCTCCACCAAGCTTTATTACTTTGACGTTAATAATTCCTTTAATAAATATCTCTCTTACCATAATGGAAACTACCACTATCTCTCTTGACCCCCAAATATGAGACCTTATCATGTCCACTTTTCTTTCTGTGAGTGTTTGTATCACACAGATGCATGGTTGAGGTGTAGGAGAGTGTTGTCATTGTCATAGCTCACATTTTGGATGCAGACACCATAAATTAGATGTTTATCCTCTGACAATGTCTTTCATCCTTTTGCTGTAGGTTAGGTGTTAACAGAGCTGGGTGTTACGTTATAAAGAACTTATTCAGATCTCTCATAGGCAACTTGGTATGTTACATTCTGTAGCATACCAGAATCATCATGTTTGACACATTAAATATATTAGCCAAGCAACAATAGTTGACATTATTTCTTGTGACAATTTTTTTTCTATCAATAATGTGGCCCCATGAAAATACTTTGATTAAGGCACATGTAATCTTCCTACGTAAAACTGTGTTTAGTATAAGCACTGGTGCAGTTTAAATCAGTCTATTATGTTTTAGAATATTTATTGGCATGCATTAACACACAAAAGTGCATTTAGGATAATGTAAAGAGCCAGCAAATATCTAATGTCTATGGTGAGGTGTATCAATGAAATTCTTAGAAGTCATGGAGAAGACTTCTCAATGGGATAGAACTAGGCTAGAAGTGGCCAGATCTAAAGGAGGAGTCAGTGCATGGTGTGTGCCCTCCTTCTCACTGATTTATTTTCCAGAAGACCATCATCCTCAAGTTATCTTACCTGGCATTTCTTTTCCATAAATTCTGAAGTTGGAAGATTCTTGGGGATGGGTGAACCATTAATTCTCCTACTGAACTGAGATGAAAGCATTAGTATCCTTTTCCACTAGTCTCCTGCCCTAGCTCTACTCCGAAAGCTACTGCATTTGTTATGATGATGCCTGTTACCTTCACGGAGGTCAAGGTTATTTTCAGGTTAAGTGATTGCTGTATAGTCCTTAAGGATATTTCTCCTGTACCTTGTTGATTCTGCTAAAACCTTGTCTGTCTTTGCTAGGGCCCATAAGGCAGGATGGATCGTAAGTATTGAGGTTAAATCGAAATATCCTGAAGAAACAGAATTGACCAGTGGCTTAAGCAGGAGGAATCTCAGCTAGCTTGTTAATAATTTTATGAACTAGGCAGCACCCACAGCTGAGCAAGGAAAGGGATGTTGACATATATAGGAAGGCCACTAGTCAGGATGACTCTAGTTGCCAATATCCATAGTGAATTGTAAGTGCCGAAATGCCCTGTTACGGCTGGAAAAACCACTTCTTATTTTGGGTTCAGATCTGATGAAACAAAGTACTGAAATACTGGGGAAATAGCTCTTGTGAAATTATGGACAAGAGTTTCAGAAGTACTGCAAAACCACCAGATAACAGTAACATCATTTATAAAATAATTAGTGTATGTGTGTATGTGTGTATATGAGAGTGTAAGAGTGTGATGTTGTGTGTATGTGTGTATATGTTTATGTGTGTAAGTTTGTGAATGTGTTCATGTGTGTGTGAGGGTGTAAATGTTTATGTAGGTATGTGTAACAGTGAAAGGCACCCTTGTTCCCAGTTGAGGAATGGCTTGAAATACTGGAGACCCTGAAAGAGAGGATAGATGTTTCACCTGACTCCTGGCCAACCAGCTCCTGTCTTGCCCATAGCCCTCTACAGATTTGTGTTCATCAGTCATGTAAGTCCCTACACATGTAGAGAGGATGTGACAACAGTTCATGTAGTCTCAAGACAAATCTCCATTTTAATGAGGTAACTAAAAGCCTGGAGGCTTAGCCAATAACCAGTCCTTCCCAGAAACTTTTCCCTGCAAAGGATACTTAATCTCATCCTGAGAAGAAGGGTACAGTTTTATTCAGTCACTTCCCAATATGACAATAAATGTCTGATGACCATGAATTACATCTTTTCATCAGGATCCACCACAGAGAAAACGTTCACATACAGAGTTGCCTCCTAATATCTAATCAACCGTAGATGGTCTCCCTGTGTTCAGTTGCCAGTGGCTGGTTCCCAAGGCTCAAGCCAAAGACTGTCCCCTACAGGACCAGCCTTTTCCCCCTTGGCCCCAGATAGATCTAGCACTACAGGTCCCCACTCCATTTTTAGCTCTTCCCAGCCTCCAGTGTCACCGGGCTATCCAAGAGCCTGAGAATTTGAAGGCCCAGTACTCCTTGGAGGACAGGGCATCCACAAGACATGTCCATCTATGTCCTGCATTACAGACTCCACAACTCCTCCCCCGAGAGTGATGGCTTCCCACAGTCCAACACCTGCCAGGCAGTCGGGGAGTAGGCACTGTCAAACATCCTGCAACCGGCCTACTTGACACCTGTTCCCAGTGTTGTAACAGATGCTGGACCCCACATAATCCTACATATGTATGGTTAAATGTCTGTATGTGTCTGTGCCTATATAAGTACATGTGTGTATGTTTGTTGTGTATTTTATGTGAGTTTGTCTTAAGATATATATATATATATATATATATATATATATATATATAGTGAATTTGTATATGTGTGTGTCTGTGTGAGTGTGTGCATGTTTCTATGTGTTTGTATGTATATGTGTGTGTGTACATGTGCATCTGTATAAGTACATGTGAGTGAGTGTGTGTATCTTTCTGTGTGTGTAGGTGCAAAGGAGTATGAGAATCGTCCTGAACATATGTGTGCATGTGTGTGTGAAGGCCAAAGGATAACTCGGTTTGTCAATACTTAGATATTGTCCACTTTAAAAAATATTTTTAAGGCCAAGATATTCTCCTTGTCCTGGATTTTGCACTTAAAAAGTATGTGAGAAAAACTCACCAGTGGGAACTTTTGCTTCATCCACCATGTATGCATGTATGTATGTGAGTATGTATGTGTATATGTATTTGTGTGTGTGTGTGTCTGTGTGTGTGTGTGTATTATGTGTAAATGTATGTGACTGTATAGGTGTATATGTATGACTTTCATTTCTTGGTTCACAAAGAGGTAGAAAGTGTCAAGCCTCCCCCTCTCCTGCTCAGCAAGATACAAGATTCTGGGGTTAAAAAGAGTAGAACTCTAACAATTCATCTTTACTTATTTCCCTAATGCTGCCAGCAGGAATTAATCCCCAAATGTATATCTGTCTGTCTTCATGTATATACAACTAAGTTAGAAGAGTTCAGGGTTTATTTCTGGGCATTTTTGCCGGTCCTTGGTATTTAAACTCCTTTCTGTCAGTAGTACTGACCCACTAAATAACTGATACTTGTAACTAGACCAGTTTGCTACTAGTATGACCTCATATATCAATGTTTCTCCCCAATCATTGTCTTCCAGTGAGAGAGACAGAGAAATGTTGCTCCATAGGCTCCTGACAATTATGAAATCGGGTTATAGTCAATATATATATCAAACTGCTTTGTGACCCTTGTACCTTTACAACTTATGGTTTTATATTTCCAGTCTGTGTAGTCCAGTGATCTAATTTTCTGGAAAAAAAGTTGATACAGTTTCTTTAAAATCCTATTGAAGACTCTTAATTCAGACACACAGCCATTGTCAAGATCAAGAATACTATCTTAAGGGTAGTCATTTGAGTGACAGTTCAGTAATCAAAACACTATGATTCTGAAAGACCTGAATTTTGTTCCCAGAATTCATGTTGATCACTTTACAACCAGTTGTTATTCCAACTTCAGAATATTTAAAACATTCTTCTGGCTTCTGTGTACATCCTCATACATGAAGACATATGCTCCCACACATGCACATATATAAACTTACATAAAAACAAAAACAAAAACAAAAAAACCACACTAGCTTGAGTTGAGTGGATGTCTCTAAGATGCTATAGAAGAAAGCCTGGAGCCTTTTTTTGGTCTTCACTGTCATTGGATTAATCAGTGACAAGTGGATCAAGGAAGAAATGAGTTTTTGGACTTGAGCGACTTAACCCTATATCTGTAAGAACCTTATGTGCTTTCACAACTTTAGAAGCATTATTTGATACTTTGAGTACATAAAGGTAAGATATGGTCTCTTTAATGACAAACATAGAGACAATCATTTTAAGATAAGTGAGTATGTAAAATCAATACAACTAAGTGTCAAGAGTGTCGTCTCATACTCATAGAGAAAGAAGAATGTATAACGAATTTTCTACTTGGAAGGAAGGTATGGTGAATGTGTCAACATAAAATATGCAACACTCCTCAAAATGATTAGGAGATAAGCTATCATCAAACTAATTATGAATTCTCATGAAAATAAAACATACATTCAATTTAATGGTACTAGTCTGGTGATGGTTTTCTAGTAACAGAGTAAACTTCTAAAATAAGATAGTTTTCAAGTACCTTGGTGGATATATCAAACAGGCATGTTAGAGTTAAGGGAAGAAATGCTAGCATAAGTCCCAGATGCTGTATTTTATTATTCTTAACAGTTGAGTTGATGGTAGTTAAATATATTGCTATTATACTACAAAAAGAATAAATCATGACTCACAAAGATAATAGCCAGACACAGAAGTAAGCACTAAATGACTATTTAGGGTGTCAAAACACCAAGATAACAAAATATACTTTGGCTTGAGACTGAGCATATTGACATTCCTCCATAATAACTAAAATTTTAATCAGTAAATAACCCGTGTACAATGTTCAATCTAGTGCAATTTCTGTCATAAAAATTCTGGTAACAGCTTGTGAAGACATTCAGGGTGAAGATTACTGCTGGTCCAGGATGCACAGAGTTCTGTGAAAGCTCAATATATTCAAAACATTAAGTAGAAGCTATGCTTGTGTGTAGAATTTTTACAATTGGAAAGAAAGTACGCTTATCATTGGGGAAATAGTCACATGGTATGCTGTTATCCCCTACAAAGGAGATACTCCTTCAATCTGTAAAATACTGGAAAATATTGAAGGGATGCTTTCAATATTGTCAGCATTACACGTCAGATACCCGTGAAAAAGACAGATATGATATATGCGTGCAGAGTGAGTAAAGAGATGAAAAGGAAATGATGGAAAGATAACAATAGCACTGCAAAAATCTTGCTGTGTGAAGGACATATTGTATAGACTGACTAGTTTAATATTACCAATACTACTTTACCAAAAAAATGCAATTACATGCATTAGGATACATAAGATGTCCAAGATGAACAAACTGGAACTCTAAAAGGGATGGTTCATCGTTCCTTGTTCCTTTCTATGCGATCAACTCATGAGGTCAGCATGGACTTAGACAAAGCAGAAAAGGGAACAAAGCCAGGGCAAGAAAGACTGTTGGTTAGAAACCAAGAAAAGTAACTTAACTGATGCAATCATTTCTCCTATGTTTGTAAATAAACTACACAATTAATTTCAGTAGTCCAATGCTCCAAATGGTTTTATGCACATGCACAGTTTATATATATATCAAAAATTGCATATAAATGTATATGTGATCAGGTGGTAATGTTTATAAATACAACACACACACACACACACACACACACACACACACACAAACACACACAAGTAAATCAACAAAAATTGTTTTGAGCTATTATTGGTAGAAGGCCTTTGTGCATCCTCTGAGGTCTTACAGTACCCTGCATTCTCATCTGTTTTAACATTCACTGCATTGCACTGGTTTCTCTTCTAAATATTTCTTCAATGTTTATTTTGTGGCTGTCAGCGTTCATTTCTTCAATTCAATTCATTTCAACAAACATGGTGACTCTAGAGATAGGTGTTATTTTAGGTTTTGGTGGTAAGTGTTTATGTTAGATTTTACTTGGAATCAGAGAGGTAAGAAATCAACAACATAATGAGTTGATTTTAGAAATTTCATAGATTATGCATAGAGCCAATAGAAATTCTGATGATACACACTGGGTTGATTTTTAGTCTTAGAGAGGGATGGATTTGGAATGATTCCTGTAGGAATTAACTTTTGAGAAAACAACTTAAACATGTAGATTTTATTCTTCATGAAGGATGAGATCAACAGACCATGAAGCAAATTTTACAGGCAAGTTTTTTATGTTGCTTTTATGTAATAAGATTAAGCGACACATATTATTCATAAGGCCAATCATGGAGTATACGAATTATGTATATATTCAGCTGTTCCTGCTCTCTAGGAACTGATTCAGCCCTGAAAGAGATCATTACTAAAATTGAGCAAATCATCAGACTTTGAATGAGCTAAAGCATCAGAAAACACAAACTGAAATAGGGATTATTAATGGAAAAGAGCATTGCATAACACATCTTTATGGTTCAGACTCAGTGGAAATAGAGGATGAAGACTGGTGTGAAAACAAATTGTTAAAAAAAATGGAGGGTGAAGAAGGTAGGAACTTGGATGGCTTCCAGAGAGTTAGTGATTCTGGAAAAACAAAACAAATGAAAACAACAACAACGACAACAAAAAAAACAATAATTATATACAGAATAATATACTAGAATTGTTAGGGACAGAAACTAGTCCTCATCATATCTAATTCCAAACCTCGTGAAAGAGAGAGCTCATCGCAAGGACAGGTGGAACCTCCTGATGGTGCAGGGCAGGAGACACCAAAGGTATTGCCCACCCTTGTCCACATCCCTGGCCCAGAGGAAACTGTATAGGGCCTCTGGAAACAAGAAGAGAGAGACACTCAAGCTGCAGGTCCACTGCAACCCAAACGCTGCCCCGATCTGAAGGGACCCAGTCAAACAGCTCCCTGCACCCAAATCCTATGGAAGGGAGAGCTAAACCTTCAGAGGGGCAGGCACGCCTGGGAAGACAGAAGAGACTACACTGCCAACATTTCTGACTCTAGAGGAAAACACTTACCACCATCTGGGACCCCTGTGTACAGGCACCCAAACAAAGTCAGGGCAGGCCCTTCTGGTCACTCTCATCACTGAGAGCTGAAACCTGTTTCTGAGAAATGACTCCAGGCTCAATACCAGAGATAAGACCAACTTTTCTGTTCCAAGTAACCTGCCTGGTAGACTCAGAACACACAGAGGCAAAATTCCTTCGGGACCAGACACTTCCAGTTTAGAGCTGGACCCCAATCTTGTTGATCCTAGCCCACAGCTTCCTGTTCCTAAACCCCATGGGAGAGAATGCTCATCACCCAGAAAAGTGGGCACTCCTGAGACTGCAGGGCAGGAAAAGATCACAAGCACTGGCCACCCTTGTCCAAATCCCTGGCCCAAGAAGAAACTGTATAGGACCTCTGGGAACAAGAAGGTAGGGGCACTCAAGCTGCAGGTCCCCTGTGGTCCAATACCGCCCACATCTGAAGCGACCCTATCAAACACCTCCCTGCCCCCAAAAGCAAGGGAGAGAGAGCTCAACCTTCAGAGAGGCAGACACACTTAGGAAGTCAGAAGAGACTACACTTTACCAACATTTCTGACATTAAAGGAAAATGCCTAGCACCATCTGTACCCCCTGTGCACACGGACCCCAGAAAAGGCGGGTCAGGCACTTCTGGTTTATGCCCTCACAGAGAGCTGAAATGCAGCCCCCAAGAAGAGAATTCAGGCCTGAAACCAGAGGTAAAACCAACTTTTCTGCTCCAAGTGATTTGCCTGGTAGACTCAGGGTACATGTCCACAGGAACAGCTGAAGACTAGTAGAAAGGAAAGGCTACATTCTGGAATGCAGAATACTCTGTTCTCTTAACTGGCTGAAAGCAAAAAGGAAAACATGTCTACAGCACTCCTGAAACATAGGCCTATAGGATCATCTAGCCACTGTCAGAAATAGCCGAACTAGTTAACACCAGAGACAACCTGATGACGAGAGGCAAGTGCAGGTAACCAAGCAACAGAAACCAATACTACATGGCATTACACGAGCCCAATTCTACCACCAAAGCAAACATTGAATATCCAAAAACACCAGAAAAGCAAGATCTAGATTTTAAATCACATTTGATTGTGATGATGGAGGACGTCAAGAAAAACATGAAGAACTCCCTTAGGAAAACGGAGGAAAACATACATAAACAAGTAGAAGACTATAAAGAGGAATCACAAAAATCACTGAAAGAATTCCAGGAAAGCATAATGAAACAAGTGAAGGAATTGAATGGAAATCAAAGCAATCAAGAAAGAACACAGGAAAACAACACTGGATATAGAAAACAAAAGGAAGACAAGAAGCTATAGAGACAAGTATCACCAAGAGAATACAAGAGATAGAATAAAGAATCTCAGGAGCAGATTATTATTAGAAATCATTGACACAACTGTCAAAGATAATGTAAAACAAAAAAAGCTACAGATCCAAAACATACAGGAAATCTAGGACTCAATGAGAAGATCAAACCTGAGGATAATAGGTATAGATAATAGGTATAGAAGAGAGTGAACACTCCCAGCTCAAAGGGTCAGTAAATATCTTCAACGAAATCATAGAAGAAAACTTCCCTAACCTAAAGAAAGGGATGCCCATAAACATACAGAAGCCTACAGAACTCCAAATAGTTTGGACCAGAAAAGAAACTCCTCCTGTAACATAATAGTCAAAACAACAAATGCACAAAACAAAGAAAGAATATTAAAAGCAGAAAGGGAAAAATGTCAAGTAACATATGAAGGTAGACCTATCAGAATCACACCAGACTTCTCACCAGAAACTATGTAAGACAGACGATCCTGGACAGATGTCATACAGACCCTAAGAGAACACAAATGCCAGCCCAGGTTACTGTATCCAGGAAAACTCACAATTAACAAAGATGGAAAAACCAAGATATTCCATGACAAAACCACATTTACACCATACCTTTCACCAAATCCAGCCCTGCAAAGGATAATAATTGTTAAAGGCCAACATAAGGAGGCAAGCTACATCCTAGAAAAAGCAAGAAACTAATGTCTTGGCAACAAAACAAAGAAAAGAAAAGCACACAAACATAATTTCACACTGAAATATGAATATACCGGGAAGCAAGAATCACTATTCGTTAATACCTCTCAACATCAATGGACTCAACTCCCCAATAAAAAGACAGAAATTAAAAAAACTGGATATGCAGAAAGGACCCTGCATTCTTCTGCTTACAGGAAACACACCTCAGAGACAAAGGCAGACACTACCTTAGAGGGAAAGGCTGGAAAACAACTTTCCAAGCAAATGGTCTGAAGAAGCAAGCTAGAGTAGACATTCTAATATCAAATAAAATCGATTGTCAACTAAAAGTCATGAAGAAAAATAAGGAAGTACTCTATATATTCATTAAAGGAAAAATCCACCAAGATGAACTCTCAAACCTAAATATCTATGCTCCAAATACAAGGACAGCTACACACAAAAAGAAAACTTACTAAAGCTCAAAGCACAGGTTGAAGCTCACAAAATAAAAGTAGGAGATTTTAACACCCCATTCTCATCAATGGACAGATCATGGAAACAGAAATTAAACAGAGTCGTAGACAGAATAAGAGAAGTCATGAACCAAATGGACTTAACAGATACTTATAGAACATCATATCATAAAACAAAAGGATATACCTTCTTGTCACCACCTCATGGTACTTTCTTCAAAATCGACCGCATAATTGGTCATAAAACAGGCCTCAATAGATACAGAAATATAGAAAAAATCCCTTGTGTCCTATCAGACCACCACGGGATAAAGTTGGTCTTCAACAACATTAAGGGAAGAATGCCCACATATACATGGAAATTGAATAATTCTCTAGTCAATGATAAACTGCTGAAGGAATAAATAAAGAAATAAATTAAAGACTTCTTAGAATTTAATGAAAATGAAGATACAACATACCCAAACTAGTGGGACACAACTACATAATTCCAAAAGAAATAGAAGCAGTCATTAAAGATCTCCCAACCAAAAGGAGCCCAGATCAAGATTGGATAAGTGCACAATTCTATCAGATCAGACCTTCATAGAAGACCTCATATCAGTACTATCAAAACTATTCCACAAAATTGAAACAGATGGAGCTCTACCAAATTCCTTCTATGAAGCCTCAATTACTCTTATACCTAAACCAAAGACCCAAAAAAGAAAGAGAAATTTCAGACCAATTTCCCTTATGAATATCGATGCAAAAATACTCAATAAAGTTCTGGCAAACCGAATCCAAGAGGAAATCAAAACAATCATCGTCCATGATCAAGTAGGCTTCATCCAGGCATGCAGGTATGGTTTAATATATGGAAAGCCATCAACGTAATCCACTATATAAACAAACTGAAAGAAAAATAAACACATGATCATTTCATCAGATGCTGAAAAACCATTTGTCAAAATTCAACACACCTTCATAATAAAACTCCTGGAAAGAAGGAATTCAAGGCCCATACCTAAACATAGTAGAAGCCATATACGGCAAATCAGTAGCTAACTTTAAACAAAATGGAGACTAAAATCAGGGAGTAGACAAGTCTGCCCACTCTCTCCCTACTTATTCATTATAGTTCTTGAAGTTTTAGCCAGAGCAATCAGAAAACAAAGGAGATCAAAGGGATACAGATTGGAAAAGAAAAAGTCAAAATATCACTATTTGAAGATGATATTATACTATATTCAAGTGATCCCAAAAGTTCAACTAGAGAACTACAAATCCTGATAAACACCTTCAGCAAAGAGGCTGGGTATAAAATTAACTCAAATCAGTAGCCATCCTCTTCACAAAAGAGAAACAAGCCGAAAAAGAAATTAGGGAAATGACAGCCTTCATAATAGTCCCAAATAATATATAATACCTTAGTGTGACTTTAAGCAAGCAGGTGAAAGATGTGTATGATAAGAACTTCAAACCTCTGAAGAAAGAAATTGAGGAAGATCTAAGAAGACTGAAAGATATCCCATGCTCATGGATTGGCAGGATTAACATATTAAAAATGGCCATTTTACCAAAAGTGATCTACAGATTTAGTGCAATCCCCATAAAAACACCAATCCAATTCTTAAGAGAGTCAGACAGAACAATTTGCAAATTCATCTGGAGTAACAAAAACCACAGTGAAGCTAGAACTATCCTCAACAGTAAAATGACTTCAAGGGGAATCACTATCCCTGAACTGAAGCAGTTTTAAAGAGCAATAGTTATAAAAACTTCATGGTATTGGTATGGAGACAGATAGATATACATGTGGAATAGAACTGAAGACCCAGAAATGAACCCATACACCTATGGTAACTTGATTTTTGACAAAGGAGTCAAAACCATCCAATGGAAAAAAGATAGCATTTTCAGAAAATTGTCCTGGTTCAACTGGAGTTCAACATGTAGAAGAATGCAGATAGATCCATGCTTATCACCCTGTAAAAAGCTTAAGTCCAAGTGGATCAAGGACCTCCACATCAAACGAGATATACTCAAACTAATAGAAGATAAAGTGGGTAAGCATCTTGAACCCATGGGCACTGGAGAAAACTTCCTGGACAAAACGCCAATGCCTTATGCTCTAAGATCAAGAATGTACAAATGGGACATCATAAAACTGCAAAGCTTCTGTAAGGCAAAGGACACTGTTGTTAGGACAAAACGGCAACCAAGAGACTGGGTAAACATATTACCTATCCTACAAATGACAGAGGGCTTATATCCAAAATATACGAAGAACTCAAGAAGTTAGACTGTAGGAAGACAAATAACCCTATTAAAAATGGGGTTCAGAGGTAAAAAAAAGAATTCACATCTGAGGAATCCCGAATGGCTGAGAAACACCTAAAGAAATGTTATCATCTTTAATCATAAGGGAAATGCAAATCAAAAAAACCCTGACATTTCACCTCACTCCAGTGTGAATGGCTAAGATCAAAAACTCAGTTGGCAACAGATGTTGGCAAGGATGTGAAGAAAGTAGAACACTCCTCCATTGTTGGTGGGATTGAGACTGGTACAATCATTCTGGAAATCAGTGTGGAGGTTCCTCAGAATATTAGATATTGAACTACCTGAGGACCCAGCTATACCTCTCTTGGACATATACCCAAAAGATGCTCCAAAATATAACAAAGACACATCCTCATAGCTGCCTTATTTAAAATAGCCAGATGCCCTTCAACAGAAGAATGGATACAGAAAATGTGGTACATCTACACAATGGAATATTACTCCGCTACCAAGAACAATGACTTTATGTAATTCCTAGGCAATTGCACGGGACCGTAAAATGTCATCCTGACTGATGTAACCCAATCCTAGAAAAACACATATAGTATGCACTCATTGATAAGTGGCTGTTAGCCCAAATGCTCGAATTACCCTAGATGCACAGAACTCATGAAACTCAAGAAGGATGACCAAAATGTGAATGCTTCACTCCTTCTTCAAAAGGGGAAATAGAATACCCTAGGAGGGTATAGGAAGGCAAAGTATAGGGCAGAGGCTGAAGGAATGCCCATTCAGAGCCTGCACTACATGTAACCCATACATATACAGCCAGTAAACTAGATAAAACGGATGAAGAAAAGAAATGCAGGCTGACCAGAACTGGATGTAGATATCTCCTCAGAGACACAGCCAGATTATGGCAAATACATAGGCAAATGCAAGCAGAAAACCATTGAACTGAGAAAGGAAACCCTGTTGAAGGAATCAGAGATAGAACTGAGAGAGTTTGAAGGGGCTTGAGACCCCCTATGATCTACAATGCCAACCAACCAGAGCTTCCAGGGAGTAAGCAATTACCGTAAGAAGTTACATGGACTGACCCTGGGCTCCAACGGCGTAGGTAGAAATGAATGGCCTAGTAAAGCACTAATGGAAGTTCTCCTTGGTCCTGTCAAGATTGTACCCCCAGTTAATGGGATTGTTCGGGGAGGGTGGCAATGGGAGGAGGACAGGGAAGGGAACACCCATACAGAAGAGGAAGGGGAGGGATTAGCGGGATGTTTGCTGTGAAACTGCGAAATGTAAAAACAATTAAATGTAAATAAGAAATACCCAATTTAATAAAGATGAAGAGAAAAAAGAAAAATAAAGAATGAAAATAGATTTTCAATTTGTTTACAATTTAAAACATTAAAAAAATGACCTCAACTCACATTGACACACACATGTTAACATTTTGGGAACTGACATGAGGTTTAGATTTAAAAAAGTGGAAGTGTAGTACACACATAAATACTTTTGGCCAAGGAGTGCTTGTGATAACCACTGACCCATGATGAAGTCGCTTTCAGTCTGCAAGATATCCCAGGAAATTTTTTGACATCTGTAAATTCTCTTCTGGATGACTAATTCTGTTCTTGCTGACAAGTCTTTGGCCTCTTCCTATTCCCCAGCAAGAGATTCTGGGCAAATTCCAATTTCTCAGGGTCTCTGTACACCACAACACTGGGATTACAGTTGTATCAAGGTATTCCCAGTTTTTAAGTATGGGATCTGGGGATCCAAAACCAGGTGCTTTTGCTTCAGTAGCAAGCACTCTTACACACTAAGACATCTTGCCAGGCCTAAACCAGTGTTTCTCTCCATATTCATCCAATTCCTATTGTAGTCAATATATTTTTAACATCATAACATTATTTATTGTTATTATGCAATAAAGAATAACCAATTTTAGGAAGATTAAAATAAAGGTGATACTTAACCCTATACCTTATGATAAATATATAAACTGATGTTCTTTCCACTGTTTTTCATTAGGTTTTTTCTCTAATTTTAGAATTCTATGAATATACTGTATACTTTTTTATAATTTGGAAGGGTTTTTATATCATTTGAAGGATAGAGAAAATCAAATGTTATGGGACAAACTGAAAATAGGAGAAAGCACAAGCTGTAAGAAGTAGAATATAGGCCCGCAGCAGCTCTCTGCTCCCAGACCCGGTAAGAGAGAGACCCAACCGCCTGGTCAGGTGGGCACTCCTGAGGCTGCAGAGCGGAAGAGACCACCAACACTGCTCAACCCTGCCCACATCCCTGGCCCAAGAGGAAACTGTATAAGGCCTCTAGGCTCCCGTGGGGGAGGGCCCAGTAGCGGCAGGACCCCTGCCTGAGACACCTCCGGAACCTGAGGGAAACAGACCAGATAAACAGTTCTCTGCACCCAAATCCCGTGGGAGGGAGAGCTAAACCTTCAGAGAGGCAGACAAGCCTGGGAAACCAGAAGAGACTGCTCCCTGCACACACATCTCGGACGCCAGAGGAAAAAGCCAAAGACCATCTGGAACCCTGGTGCACTGAAGCTCCCGGAAGGGGCGGCACAGGTCTTCCTGGTTGCTGCCGCTGCAGAGAGCACGTGGGCAGCACCCCACGAGCGAACTTGAGCCTCAGGACCACAGGTAAGAACAACTTTTCTGCTGCAAGAAAGCTGCCTGGTGAACTCAAGACACAGGCCCACAGGAACAGCTGAAGACCTGTAGAGAGGAAAAACTACACGCCCGGAAGCAGAACACTCTGTCCCCATAACTGACTGAAAGAGAGGAAAACAGGTCTACAGCACTCCTGACACATAGGCTTATAGGACAGTCTAGCCACTGTCAGAAATAGCAGAACAAAGTAACACTAGAGATACTCTGATGGCGAGAGGCAAGCGCAGGAACCCAAGCAACAGAAACCAAGACTACATGGCACCACCGGAGCCCAATTCTCCCATCAAAACAAATATGGAATATCCAAACACACCAGAAAAGCAAGATCTAGTTTCAAAATCATTTTAGATCATGATGCTGGAGGACGTCAAGAAAGACGTGAAGAACTCCCTTAGAGAACAAGTAGAAGCCTACAGAGAGGAATCGCAAAAATCCCTGAAAGAATTCCAGGAAAATATAAATAAGCAAGCAGAAGCCCATAGAGAGGAGACACAAAAATCCCTGAAAGAATTCCAGGAAAACACAATCAAACAGTTGAAGGAATTGAGGATGGAAATAGAAGCAATCAAGAAAGAACACAGGGAAACAGCCCTGGATATAGAAAACCAAAAGAAGAGACAAGGAGCTGTAGATACAAGCTTCACCAACAGAATACAAGAGATGGAAAAGAGAATCTCAGGAGCAGAAGATTCCATAGAGATCATTGACTCAACTGTCAAAGATAATGTAAAGCGGAAAAAGCTACTGGTCCAAAACATACAGGAAATCCAGGACTCAATGAGAAGATCAAACCTAAGGATAAAAGGTAGAGAAGAGAGTGAAGACTCCCAGCTCAAAGTACCAGTATATATCTTCAACAAAATCATAGAAGAAAACTTCCCTAACCTAAAAAAAGAGATACCCATAGACATACAAGAAGCCTACAGAACTCCAAATAAATTGGACCAAAAAAGAAACACCTCCTGTCACATAATTGTCAAAACACCAAACGCACAAAATAAAGAAAGAATATTAAAAGCAGTAAGGGAAAAAGGTCAAGTAACATATAAAGGCAGACCTATCAGAATCACACCAGACTTCTCGCCAGAAACTATGAAGGCCAGAAGATCCTGGACTGATGTCATACAGACCCTAAGAGAACACAAATGCCAGCCCAGGTTACTGTATCCTGCAAAACTCTCAATTAACATTGATGGAGAAACCAAGATATTCCATGACAAAACCAAATTTACACAATATCTTTCTACAAATCCAGCACTACAAAGGATAATAAATGGTAAAGCCCAACATAAGGAGGCAAGCTATACCCTAGAAGAAGCAAGAAACTAATCGTCTTGGCAACAAAACAAAGAGAATGAAAGCACACAAACATAACTTTACATCCAAATATGAATATAACGGGAAGCAATAATCACTATTCCTTAATATCTCTCAATATCAATGGCCTCAACTCCCCAATAAAAAGACATAGATTAACAAACTGGATACGCAACGAGGACCCTGCATTCTGCTGCCTACAGGAAACACACCTCAGAGACAAAGACAGTCACTACCTCAGAGTGAAAGGCTGGAAAACAACTTTCCAAGCAAATGGTCAGAAGAAGCAAGCTGGAGTAGCCATTCTAATATCAAATAAAATCAATTTCCAACTAAAAGTCATCAAAAAAGATAAGGAAGGACACTTCATATTCATCAAAGGAAAAATCCACCAAGATGAACTCTCAATCCGAAATAGCTATGCCCCAAATACAAGGGCACCTACATACGTAAAGGTACCATACTAAAGCTCAAAACACACATTGCACCTCACACAATAATAGTGGGAGATTTCAACACCCCACTCTCATCAATGAACAGATCATGGAAACAGAAATTAAACAGTGATGTCGACAGACTAAGAGAAGTCATGAGCCAAATGGACTTAACAGATATTTATAGAACATTCTATCCTAAAGCAAAAGGATATACCTTCTTCTCAGCTCCTCATGGCACTTTCTCCAAAATTGACCAAATAATTGGTCAAAAAATGGGCCTCAACAGGTACAGAAAGATAGAAATAATCCCATGCGTGCTATCGGACCACCATGGCCTAAAACTGGTCTTCAGTAACAATAAGGGAAGAATGCCCACATATATGTGGAAATTGAACAATGATCTACTCAATGATAACCTGGTCAAGGAAGAAATAAAGAAAGAAATTAAAAACTTTTTAGAATTTAATGAAAATGAAGGTACAACATACCCAAACTTATGGGACAGAATGAAAGCTGTGCTAAGAGAAAACTCATAGCGCTGAGTGCCTGCAGAAAGAAACAGGAAAGAGCATATGTCAGCAGCTTGACAGCACACCTAAAAGCTCTAGAACAAAAAGAAGCAAATACACCCAGGCGGAGTAGAAGGCAGGAAATAATCAAACTCAGAGCTGAAATCAACCAAGTAGAAACAAAAAGGACCATAGAAAGAATCAACAGAACCAAAAGTTGGTACTTTGAGAAAATCAACGAGATAGATAAACCCTTAGCCAGACTAAGGAGAGGACAGAGAGATTGCATCCAAATTAACAAAATCAGAAATGAAAAGGGAGACATAACTACAGATTCAGAGGAAATTCAAAAAATCATCAGATCTTACTATAAAAACCTATATTCAACAAAACTTGAAAATCTTCAGGAAATGGACAATTTTCTAGACAGATACCAGGTATCGAAGTTAAATCAGGAACAGATAAACCAGTTAAACAACCCCATAACTCCTAAGGAAATAGAAGCAGTCATTAAAAGTCTCCAAACCAAAAAGAGCCCTGGTCCAGATGGGTGTAGTGCAGAATTCTATCAAACCTTCATAGAAGACTTCATACCAATATTATCCAAACTATTCCACAAAATTGAAACAGATGGAGCCCTACCGAATTCCTTCTACGAAGCCACAATTACTCTTATACCTAAACCACACAAAGACACAACAAAGAAAGAGAACTTCAGACCAATTTCCCTTATGAATATCGACGCAAAAATACTCAATAAAATTCTGGCAAACCGAATTCAAGAGCACATCAAAACAATCATCCACTATGATCAAGTTGGCTTCATCCCAGACATGCCGGGATGGTTTAATATACGGAAAACTATCATCGTGATCGATTATATAAACAAACTGAAAGAACAGAACCACATGATCATTTCATTAGATGCTGAGAAAGCATTTGACAAAATTCAACACCCCTTCATGATAAAAGTCCTGGAAAGAATAGGAATTCAAGGCCCATACCTAAACATAGTAAAAGCCATATACAGCAAACCAGTTGCTAACATTAAACTAAATGGAGAGGAACTTGAAGCAATCCCACTAAAATCAGGGACTAGACAAGGCTGCACAGTCTCTCCCTACTTATTCAATATAGTTCTTGAAGTTCTAGCCAGAGCAATCAGACAATAAAAGGAGGTCAAGGGGATACAGATCGGAAAAGAAGAGGTCAAAATATCACTATTTGCAGATGACATGATAGTATATTTAAGTGATCCCAAAAGTTCCACCAGAGAACTACTAAAGCTGATTAACAACTTCAGCAAAGTGGCTGGGTATAAAATTAACTCAAATAAATCAGTTGCCTTCCTCTATACAAAAGAGAAGCAAGCCGAGAAAGAAATTATGGAAACGACACCCTTCATAATAGACCCAAATAATATAAAGTACCTCGGTGTGACTTTAACCAAGCAAGTAAAAGATCTGTACAATAAGAACTTGAAGACACTGAGGAAAGAAATTGAAGAAGACCTCAGAAGATGGAAATATCTCCCATGCTCATGGATTGGCAGGATTAATATAGTAAAAATGGCCATTTTACCAAAAGCAATCTACAGATTCAATGCAATCCCCATCAAAACACCAATCCAATTCTTCAAAGAGTTAGACAGAACAATTTGCAAATTCATCTGGAATAAAAAAAAACCCAGGATAGCTAAAGCTATCCTCAACAATAAAAGGACGTCAGGGGGAATCACTATCCCTGAACTCAAGCAGTATTACAGAGCAATAGTGATAAAAAATGCATGGTATTGGTACAGACACAGACAGATAGACCAAAGGAATAGAATTGAAGACCCAGAAATGAACGCACACACCTATGGTCACTTGATTTTTGACAAAGGAGCCAAAACCGTCCAATGGAAAAAAGATAGCATTTTCAGCAAATGGTGCTGGTTCAACTGGAGGGCAACATGTAGAAGAATGCAGATCGATCCATCCTTATCACCCTGTACAAAGCTTAAGTCCAAGTGGATCAAGGACCTCCATATCAAAACAGACACACTCAAACTAATAGAAGAAAAACTAGGGAAGCATCTGGAACACATGGGCACTGGAAAAAATTTCCTGAACAAAACACCAATGGCTTACGCTCTAAGATCAAGAATCGACAAATGGGATATCATAAAACTGCAAAGCTTCTGTAAGGCAAAGGACACTGTGGTTAGGACAAAACAGCAACCAACAGATTGGGAAAAGATCTTTACCAATCCTACAACAGATAGAGGCCTTATATCCAAAATATACCAAGAACTCAAGAAGTTAGACCGCAGGGAAACAAATAACCCTATTAAAAAATGGGGTTCAGAGCTAAACAAAGAATTCACAGCTGAGGAATGCCGAATGGCTGAGAAACACCTAAAGAAATGTACAACATCTTTAGTCATAAGGGAAATGCAAATCAAAACAACCCTGAGATTTCACCTCCCACTAGTGAGAATGGCTAAGATCAAAAACTCAGGTGACAGCAGATGCTGGCCAGGATGTGGAGAAAGAGGAACAATCCTCCATTGTTGGTGGGATTGCAGACTGGTACAACCATTCTAGAAATCAGTCTGGAGGTTCCTCAGAAAATTGGACATTGAACTGCCTGAGGATCCAGCTATACCTCTCTTGGGCATATACCCAAAAGATTCCTCAACATACAAAAGAGACACGTGCTCCACTATGTTCATCACAGCCTTATTTATAATAGCCAGAAACTGGAAAGAACCCAGATGCCCTTCAACAGAGGAATGGATTCAGAAAATGTGGTACATCTACACAATGGAATATTACTCAGCTATCAAAAACAACGAGTTTATGAAATTCGTAGGCAAATGGTTGGAAATGGAAAATATCATCCTGAGTGAGCTAACCCATTCACAGAAAGACATACATGGTATGCAATCATTGATAAGTGGCTATTTGCCCAAATGCTTGAATTACCCTAGATCCCTAGAACAAACGAAACTCAAGACGGATGATCAAAATGTGAATGCTTCACTCCTTCTTTAAATGAGGAAAAAGAATACCCTTGGCAGGGAAGGGAGAGGCAAAGATTAAAACAGAGACTGAAGGAACACCCATTCAGAGCCTGCCCCACATATGATCCATACATATACAGCCACCCAATTAGAGAAGATGGACGAAGCAAAGAAGTGCAGGCCTACAGGAACCGGATGTAGATCGCTCCTGAGAGACACAGCCAGAATACAGCAAATACAGAGGCGAATGCCAGCAGCAAACCACTGAACTGAGAATAGGCCCCCGTTGAAGGAATCAGAGAAAGAACTGGAAGAGCTTGAAGGGGCTCGAGACCCCAAAAGTACAACAATGTCAAGCAACCAGAGCTTCCAGGGACTAAGCCACTACCTAAAGACTATACATGGACTGACCCTGGACTCTGACCCCATAGGTAGCAATGAATATCCTAGTAAGAGCACCAGTGGAAGGGGAAGCCCTGGGTCCTGCTAAGACTGAACCCCCAGTGAACTAGACTATGGGGGCAGTGCGGCAATGGGGGGAGGGTTGGGAGGGGAACACCCTTAAGGAAAGGGAGGGGGGAGGGGGATGTTTGCCCGGAAACCGGGAAAGGAAATAACACTTGAAATGTATATAAGAAATACTCAAGTTAATAAAAAAAAAAAGAAAGAAAAAAAGAAATACTCAAGTTAATAAAAAAATTAAAAAAAAAAGAAAATGTAAAAAAAAAAATGGGCTACAGAACTAAACCAAGAATTCTCAACTGAGAAATATCGAAAATATTGAAATAAAGAAATGTTCAATATCCTATCTTCTCAAACCAATGACAACATGAAAAGCATGTTTCTGCAGTTACCAAATGAAAGAATAAGGCCTGAATAACATAGTAGATTCTTAAAATCACAATGAACTGACTTTCAGTATAATCTTACTTTGCTTTTCTGACCATTTTAATCATCTGCTTACAGATATGAATGTCCAGAGACATGTGAATCTCTATAAGCTCAAGGCCAGCCTGGTCTATATATCAAGTTCTGGAATAGCCAGGACTAGAGATACCCTGTCTTAAAAACAAACAAACAAACAAACAAAAAACAAAAACAAAACCCCACAGTTATAAATGCCTCCTCTGTTCATTTCTACAGTCAGTGGAGTGAATAGCCTGAGTCTTTTGCACTTTAATATCGATAAACTGGGATTTCAGATTTCCCCCATGTGCAGTGCATTGAATGTGTCTTCCATTTCTATACTAAAAATCTAAATTCAATGCAATAGTATTATAAGTGGTTGTTTGAATGGCAGTTATCTATGAGTGTAGAGTGTTCCCAAGTAAGAATGACCACCGTACAGAAGGAGCTTCAGAGAGCTGCCTCTCTTTCTAACCTGTAAGGATACTATGAAAAGTTAGTGATATGAAACCCAGAAACCAGTATCAACACTCGTCTGCTCTGGCACTCTGATCACAGACTCCAGCTTCAGTAACAGTGGGAAATAAATCTGTGGTTGTAAACTACAGTGTTTATGGCATCTTGTAATAGCTGCTGAACTAATAAATCAGAGCCCATGCAAAAAAAAAAAAAAAAAAGAATTGGACACATCATGCTAAGCACGCAACTTTCCTCTCAGCTGTACCACCACCACCGCCGCCGCCGCCGCCGCCGCCACCACCACCACCACCGCCACCACCACCCTGCCGCGATCTCTTCTTTAAAGATACTCATTGGAAGGAGAAGCCTTTCACTAACTGATCAAGATGGAACCCACCACATAGGCCTGAATGGAGTTCGTCGTCTTTCATCACACCCAGTGCAAACAGCAGGCAATGAAAGGTATAATGAAGAGCTCAGGATTCACAGCTCGAAACAAGATTGTTGTGTGCGTCCCTCGGAGGCCTGGGTTTTCAAAGTTTCTCTCTTTTGATGGTTCTTTTTTAACTGTTGGAGGATCCGGTGCTGAAGACATCTTGACTACTGAAGATTATTACCTAAAACAATATGTATATTTTTTTCTTCGTACTTATTTTTTTAAAAAATCTCTTTTGTTTATTTGAGACAAAGTCTTGCTATGCAGCCTTGGGTGGCCTAGAACTCCCTACTAGACCCTGTCACCCTTGAACTCACAGAGACCTGCAGAGGGGAGCAGCCCCACTGGTGGTTCTTGGTTCTTCCTGAGGAACAGGAGGGGAAGAGCTTCAGCAGGGATAAGACTTGGTCCTGCAAGGTTTTTAGAGTTGCTGTACAATAATAAAACATTTACCAGCCTTAAAAAAAAGAAGTAGAATATATATTAAGTATTAATAACTTGCAAATTCAAGAACCTATCAATCATACTAACTTAGACAGAATCATACTAACTTACTCCGAAATATTTACCTAGTCTAAAATTCAGAGAATCCTGTCACTAGCAAACGCCATGCTTAAAAGACAGCTGTGCTATCAGTCAGCCAAAGTTCCAAGAACCAATCCAATTTTGATTAATTTCTTTGCCCTCTGTGTCATTCACACTTTATAGTCACTTGGTTATTAGGGTAATTGGATTTCTCCCTAAATAAAGTCATGGTCTCTGATGAGTGAATTCACATGACATTTCCTTAAAAGACTCTTATTATGAAGTCTTGTTATGATCATCTAGTAATGAAAACACATTAAGAACAGGAAAAATGAATTCTGTGACCTGGACTCATAACTCTTTCTGTGATGGTAATCAGGAACCAAATGAGCACTGGTGATTAATAAATATGAAAGACGGTTAAATAATTATTTTTAATGTATTGATCAATTTCATTGCATTATTAAATATATCGGCGTACTGCAGCCATGAAAATTAGCATGTACTCTGGAACCCTGCCAAGGGAGATTCAAAGACTTGTGGAAATAAGTGAACTTCTTTATGCATTTTCTACAGATACACTTTTGTACGTACATTCCATTAGCACAAGGGTTTTCTTTGCTGTCTGTTATATGTTTGTGTGTATGAAAATGAATGTTCATGTGCACAGATGTGCTATGCAAGTTAGAAAAGTTTCTTCAGGAATCATATATCTTATATTTGAAGAGGGTCTTTCACTATCCCAGAGTTCTCCATGTAGGTTACATCTGGTGTAAAGGGAAGAATAGATACCTACCCTTCTCTGTTTTCTTTGTAAGATTAAAGGGATGTACTATAATGCTCAAAATTCTTCTCATTCTCATTGTGGATAATATTCAGTGTTTGTGATTGCAAGTAAACTACTTGGATGACTGAATCGTCTTGCTAGCAAAATGTTAAGTATTGTGTTTGTTTAGATATAGAAGTCATTATGTTATATATGTGTATTTTGGTTATATAGTAAGCACTATGAATATGGGATGGGTGAGTGTGTGTGAATGAGATAGTGTATACTTGCTATTTTTTTATGGTGATTATGTTGTTGTTGATGCTATGTGCTTATTGTGTTCTATGGTGTCATAAGCCCTATGTTTGCTTTTAGTATGTATGTGTATATGTCAGGTAGTCTATGTGTACATGTGTTATATTTTGTGTGTGTGTATGTGTGTTTATGTTTGTGCATGTTATATATGTACATAAAATGGAGATTGTATGTGAGGGTTCTTATTAGAAATGATCAAATTTGTACATGACAGGATCCTAATAGAAAATCAAAAATGATAACTAAAGTGGTTTGCATTTTTAATTATTGATTTAGAGTATCTATAGCTTTTTAAAAATATAATTCACCTCTTCCTGATATTGTTTAGGCAGCTAATAATTACTAGGAAAGAAAGAGAAATTTTCTTAAGTGATGTAACTACTGCTAAATTATCCCGGTTACTGTAATAGCCCATTGGTTGTACATCTGTAAACACAAACACTAGTAAAGTTCACATACACACACACATACACACACACGAGAGAGAGAGAGAGAGAGAGAGAGAGAGAGAGAGAGAGAGAGAGAGAGGTGACAACAGGAGGTAGTTAAATTGGGAAGAACACAAGAGACCACAAAAAAAAAAATACAGAACAAACATCATCTAAGTGCATAATGTAAACCTCTGAAAATATATTAAAACATCCTTGTGCAGAACTTTTATGTGCGAACGGACACTTTTGAAGAGCACTTGCTTTTTTAGACTTCATTGACATATTTCACCTTTCTCATTGCATTGGCTCAGACTCTGTTTGTTTCAGGCAAAATCTTGGTCACTTATATATGTGCATTTGTGTATGTGTGCATCTGGGTGCATGTACATGTGTATGATTATGTCTGTGTGGTGTATGCATACCTACATATTTTGAAAAAAGCATTTATATATTCACAGTTTGAGAGGATGCAGCAGGTATGACATCAGGAAAGTGGGAGAGCTAGTCACATTGTGTCTGCAGCAGAAAATAAGAGTGAAAAAGGAAAGACGTGAAGCTCATTTAAATCCTTTCTCCAGTAACCATCTATGTCCAGTGATGCTCTGACTCCTGAAGATTCAACAAACTTCTCAAACAGTGCCAGTATCCAGGGATCAAGTGCTCAAACCTGTGATCCTATAGGAGATAGTTCATAAAACACAACAGTTTTTAGTTAATGTTTGAAATCTGAAGCATAAGTTTTAAACAGAAGCTTCAGTAGACCTAACAGTTCTCCATACAATCTTTCTGTGTTTAGTAAGAGTCCAACTTTTTTATTAATCATCTTATTCATTAACAATTCAAATGATATCCCCACTTTTCCCCACCACCACCTCCACAAAACCTTCCTCCCATCACCTCTTTGCCTCTATGAGGGTGCTCCTCCACCCACTCACTAACTGCGAATTCATCACTCTAGCATTCCCCAATCCTGGGACTTCAAGCCTCCTTCCTATCACATTGATGTCAGATATGTCGGCTACATGTGGATTTGGAGTCATGTATCACATCATATATATTCTTTGGTTGGTGGTTTATTCTCTGGCAGCTCTGGGTGTTACACTTAGTTGGTATTGTTCTTTCTATAGATTTGAAATGTAGTTCATCTCCTTCAATATTTCCCCAATCTCCTCCCTTGGGCTCAACCCCAATGTTGCCTGTGAGAATCTGCATTTGTACTATGCAGGTAGTGATAGAACCTCTAAGGGAATAGCTATATCAGTCTCCTGACAGCAAGTGCTTCTTGGCATTACCAATAGTGTGAGGGCTTGGTGTCTGCAGACGGGATGGATTCCTGGGTGTGTCAGTCTCTGAATTGCCTTTTCTTCAGATTCTGTTCTATTTTTTTTTGTATCTGTCTTTCTTTTGAAGAGGAAAATTTCTGGGTTAAATATTTTGAGCTGCCTGTGTGGCCCCATCCCTAAAATGGGGGCTGTGCCTATCTACTGGAGGTGTTCTCTCCCTTTGTTGGATATTTCAGGAAAAGATCATGTGGCATAAAGACAGGGGTGCATTTTGGCAATGTAATTTGGTTCTGAGAGAGCTATAAGCATCTTTTTCTTTGTCAAGAATAAAGGTGAGAATATATATATATATATATGTACATATATATATATATATATATATATATATATATATATATATACATACATACATATATATTCTTTTTTCTGGGATTCAAACTCAGGTCCTCATTCTTTTTCACAAGCAGTCTGATCTATTAATTCATTTCTTTAGTCCACTACGTAGTATTTCTCTGTTGAATAACACAATTATTTACTTTAAAACTTTTCTATGTTATTATATGACATAGAAATGTGTCTTTTGACATTGATTAAGTGGATTAAGACATTAGCATTGCAAATATTTTGAGGCAGACTTATTTGAGGTAAAATCATACGTTTATCATTATATTGTAATGAAGCAAAAGTTGAGCTAACCACCCATAACTAAGCTTCAGCATGAAGAAAGAGAAATAGCAGAGGAAGAAGGATACTTGCTGTAATTATCTCCTTTTCCTTATTTCAGGTGGTAAACTTTTTACTTTGAGCTTTCTCTCTGCAGGACAGGAAACCATGCTATATGTGGAGAAGGAAACTGTTTTTTTCCACTGAGAGACACTTTTTAAACTTAGAGTTGAGAAGCTGTGCTAATGAAGGTGGATATTTCTGCTGTGAGAATATTTGTATGTGGCTAAATATATCCCACATCTGCAAAAAGCAGAAGAGAGTCTCCCAGAATGCCTCACCCACAGTCTTTGAAGGATTTTTCTCATGAGAATGGTAAAGGAGACCCTTGACATGAAGCTGAAAATATGGGTTGAAGTAAGGAGGAAACACTTGTATCTATGCCATTTATTTATTTATTTAAGTAATTATTTATTTACTTATTATGTATTTATTTATATTTTTTACTTTTGTATAAAATAAGTAAATCATTCTTAGGAATTTTGAAATTTAATTAGATAAATGTTTACATAGACTCATGGAATCCATGGAATGATTTTGGATTTTAGATAAACAATATTGACCAAGAGGTCCATACTAAATGAATGGTGTGGGGTAAGTATGCTCAGTGTTTAAACTCCCATCTGTACAAACTCCAGATTATATCAGATGGCAAGGACCCTTGCAAATACAATTGCAGTAGTGTACCTCTGTAATTCTAGTAACATTTCAGAATTATAGGAAATCAAGATTAATAAATAAGACATCCTGTCCTGAACAGGGTGTATAGTGAGGACTGGTACTCGAGGCTATCTTTGACTTCTATATCTGTGTTGTGGTACACCTGGAAAGCCATTACATAAGAACATATACACAAATTTATCCACACCGATGTTAAAAATTAAGAAAGAAAAATAAGGGGTTTTCATAAGAAGAGCTATGCTGACAGAGCTTCAGTTACAATTTGTAATTCCTCAGGGATTCTGTAAATTCTAGCAAAGGGTATGGTCATCTCAAGTTCCTTAGCCCTGCTGAGAACCCAATGGTTTTCTATGACTTATTTTGAGAAAAAAGTTTAAGTGAAGTTGGGATTAATAAAAATTCAGATTATAAGACTGGAGTTAGAAGTGTGGCAATGAACACTTGGGAAGAGAATACTCTTCACAAGTGAATATGGAAATTGCAGTGGGAAGGGTAATAGAACACAAAAGACAGAATGGGGATTTGCGTTAAAGCTGCAGTCAACCTGGCAATAGGATACATGAGACATGGAAAATGCAAAGAAACAAAAAAGACTTCTGTGAGTGGACAAGTGTAAGAGAAAAGCAAGAAGAGGATTGTGGAAGGAGTGACATCTGAAGGAAAGCATATATAGAACTACCATAATGAAATTCTTTAAATTGCATGTCAATTTAAAGGTAAATTATAAAAGGTTAGAGAAGTTGGGGAAGAAACTCCAAGGTAGGAGTTCTCGGTGTGCAAAATGAGAACATGCACATGTACCTTCAATTCTTGGGACAGGGACAGAGAGAGAAGAATTACTTGGTTTGCTGAACTAAGTGAATTTGTTAATTTCATGCCACTAAGGAACTCTGTCTCAGAAAAATGGTTCATAGCACATGAAGAATTATAACTCAGGCTCTACTCTGATTTTCACATGCATGCACATCCCCCAAACAAATGAAAAAGCATGAATCCATGTAAACACACAAGAAAATCAATAAATGAAATGATTAAATAAATAAATATTACTGAATACAGAACAACAATTGTTCTCAAAAGTACCATTCTAAATCCTCAGAGCTCAACAAATATCAGAAATTATTAAGTCAGAAGACACGGACCTACAGCAATATATGATTAGTAATCAAGACAACTGTGTGATAGAAATCATCATTCAGCCCATTGAAACAAGAGATGCCTGTTTTCTATTTTCTTAAAAACAGACTCTAAAGGAATACATGATATAAAGAAGAGCATAATCTTTAGGAAAGATAGTTCTCCAAAATCCAGCAGAAAATATTGGAAGAAGTTGAACACTACTGACTGAACCTGAGAACCATAAGGTGGGCTGAAGTTAGGAAGAGAGATAAAGGATGCCCAGAAAGCTGATGACACTTACTTCTTTATCTGTGAGGTTGTTTTTAGAAATGATCAACATTTGAGTAAGAAGCCTGTGTAAAGTTGATGGCTACCAGTCTCACATCTGAGTGAGCATCTTTCAACCAAGTGAGGGTTGATCCATTTATTCAAAGACAAGGAAGGGAAAATACTGAATCTCTCTGCCTATAGTTCTATATCTCAGACCTTCATTTACACCTTCTGTAGAAAACATGACTTTTTTATTTCTAGCATCTTTTCCTTTTAAATTTTGCTTTTTATTTTTCAAGTTTTTTTTAAGAATTTGCCTGTGATGGATGCTTAAATAGGACATCTTTATTATTGAACATTCAGGGAACGTCTCAAAATATTGGCCAGAGAGATTACAAGAGCATGTATTCTTGTAGGTTGACATGAAATTGTGGCCTTGAATTCTCAAGTAATGTGGTTACATGTAGATGGCTATGCTGTTCAGAATCAATGATTTAGAAAGGGGTTCGTAAATTCCTGTATCTCAACAAGAATCTATAGTTAATGGTTTCCAAATAAAAGATAAACTTTTTGTGTGTGTGTGTGTGTGTAGCAACTTGTAAGCTGACAATGAGCCTATGAATAAACATTTATTTGTGTTCCTCTATGAATCGCCAAGTAAAGTAATTGGTTCACAGAAAAAATAAAATATATTAAATTGGAATGCATACTAGCTAAGAAATGAGGGGATGAGCAGGAGTAGGAGGGGAGCAAGAGAAGTTGAGGGAGAATTAATATGATCAAAATTAACTCTGAAAGTTATTACAGTATATGATATATAACACAATAAAATATTATAATAAATAATATTATTGACATGTTAAGGAAGATACAGTCATTGATACAATGATAGTCTGACTAATATGAATGTAAACAACCTCCTCCTGAGTAGAATTGCTGCTCCTTCTGGCATAGGTTGAGTTCATGGATTTTATTCCTCTGGGTTCCTGGATCTTTGACGAGTATCTCTCATTACTAATTTGACCTACCAACAAGTTTCTGCCCTTGGATTAAGGCTATATTATGCCACTAACTTTTTTTAATAATGCAGCTTACAAATGACATATGAAAAGAGGTTTTGGCCAAAACAATCATGGAGAAAACTCCTATAATAAATATTCTCTTGTTTGTTTTTGAGCATTCTGTTGAGACTGTACCTGAAAAACTATGACTGATGCAAAAAAGCTGCCCTAACATCAACTTTCTTAAGGCTTAATGGTATCATTTTAAAGATTTGACTTCTGAACTTCAAAATATGAAGAAGAATATATGATATATGAAAAAATCGTCACTATGATTGAGAAACAATTTTTATTTCAATTGAATACACTTCTTGAGGCGATCAAATGATAAAAACAGGCATCTGGTGATTGATTAGCTATCATCATATATACCATCACAACTGTTCCTCAAAAGAATGAGGAGTCTCTAGCAGATTCTTGAATGCCAGACCACTGAAGCACCTTACTTACCTAGGTTCTCTTAAATGCAACATCAGGTAATTATTTTTCAACACCTACTGTGTATGAACAACGAAACTTCAAGAACTACTGTCCCAAACAAAAATCAATGTACCACAAGATGAGCATCTGGAGGAACAGCAGAAGGGTTGGGCATTTCTAATCTGAGATGAAACATTATGGTGTTGCTGACACTGTGGCAGTGTAATCCAATATCAATTAGAATTGAATTTAATTAATTTAATTTTCTAAGACCATGCAAGAGTCTCCGCTGCCTATAATCTTGACATACCCATTCTATAGCCACAATTGTCCTTAGAAATTACATTTTAGTTTCTTTTTTTTAAAAAAAATTCATTGGATTTTTTTATTCACATTTTCAATGTTATTCCCTTTCCTGGTTTCCCAGAAATATTCCCTCTATCCTGTACACATCCCCATCTTCTATAAGGTTATTCCCTTCTCCAACCACACACCCTGACATTCTCCTCCACTGGGGGTTCCGGCCTTGGCAGGACCAAGGCTTATCCTTCCATTGGTGCCCAATAAAGCCATCCTCTACTACATATGCAGCTGGAGCCATGTGTCTGTATATTTATAGTCTTTGGGTAGTGGTTTAGTCCATGGGAGCTCTGATTGCAGGGCATTGTTGTTCTTAGGGGGCTGTAAGTCCCTTCAACTCTTTCAACCCTTTCTCCAATTCCTCCAAAGGAGATCCAATTATCAGTTCAATGGTTTGCTGCTAGCATTTGCCTCTGATTTTGAAATGCTCTGGCTGGGTCACTCAGTCAGGCTCCTATCACCATGTACTTCTTAGCTTCATCAATCTTACTTATTTTTAGTGGAAACTCACACAAACACACACACACACACACACACACACACACACACTGTATATCAACATATCAACGTGGGTCAGACTCTGAATGGCCGTTCCTTTATTCTGTGATCCAAACTTTGCCTCCTCATCCCCTCCTATGAATATTTTTGTCCCGCTTTTTTAGTAGAAGTGAAGCATCCTCACTTTGGGCATCCTTATTCTTGAGGTTCATGTGACCTGTGGATTGTATCTAGGGTAATCTGAGCTTTTGGGCTAATATCACTTATAAGTGAGTGCATAACATATATGTTTTTCTGTGATTGGGTCACCTCACTTGGGATGATATTTTCTAGTTCTATCCATTTGCCTATGAATTGCATGAAGTCATTGTTTTTGATAGCTGAGTAGTACTCCATTCTGTACATGTATCAAATTTCTGTATCCATTCTTCTGTTGAAGGGCATCTGGGTTTTTTCCAGCTTCAGGATATTATAAATAAGGCTACTATGAACATAGTGAAGCGAGTGTCTTTGTTGTATGTTTGAACATCTCTCAGGTATATGCCCAGGAGAGGTATAACTGGGTCCTCACATAGTACATTGTCCAATTTCCTTAAAAACCATCAGACTGATTTCGAGAGTGGTTTTACCAGTTTGCAATCCCACCAACAATGGAGGAATGTTCTTCTTTCTCCACACCCTCACCAGCATCTGTTGTCATCTGAGTTTTTGATCTTAGCCATTCTGACTTGTGTGAGGTGGAATCTAAGGGTTGCTTTGATTTGTATTTCCCTGATGACTAATGATATTTAACATTTCTATAGGTATTTCTTAGCCATTTGGTATTCTTCAGCTGAGAATTCTTTGTTTAGTTCTTTATCAATTTCTAATAGGGTTAGTAGACTCCCTGGAGTCTAACTTCTTGAATTATTGGTATATATTGAATATTATTCCTCTATCAGATTTAGGATTGGTAAAGATCTTTTCTTAATCTGTTGTGTGCCGTTTTGTCCTAATGTCAGTGTCCTTTGCCTTACAGAAGCTTTGCAATTTTATGGGGTCTCATTTGTTGATTCTTGATCACAGATCATAAGCCACTGGTTTCTTTGTTCAGGAAATTTTCCCAGTGCCCATGTGATTGAGACTTTTCTCCACTTGTTCTTCTATTAGTTTGAGTGTATCTGGTTTGATGTGGACATCCTTGTTCTATTTTGACTGAAGTTTTGTACAGGGTGATAAGAATGGATTGATTTGGATTCTTCTACATGCTGACCTAAAGTTGAACCAGCACCAAAGGTTGAAAATGCTATCCTTTTTTTCCATTGGGTGGTTTTAGTCCCGTTGTCAAAGATCAAGTGACGACAGGTGTGTGGCTTCATTTCTGGGTCTTCAACTGTATTCCTCAGTTTCTTCTTCCTCTAAGAATCTTTTCACTGTCTTACATATATCCTTCACCCTAAACTCCAAACTCATGTTGGCATCATGTTAAAAAGTGCTTCAATATAGTTAAAATAGGCACTTGATAATTTTAAGACACTCATGCAAAATTGAATTTGAAACTTGAATACAAGAGTTCCCATGCCACTGGTACTTTGCAAAGAACATTGAATCCAAAGAGAATTTGCTTAATTTTTGGTGAAAACCATGATGTTTATTTACATGCAGTCCTTAATTCATATTTTGTAGAAAAGATAAGTATATTTCTCCAGTATTACAATTTTTAAAATGAGAGCAGAGCAAATTTGCAGTGTTTACTTGTTTAAAAGATTTGTTTTTTAATTAATATATCAATTTATTCATTCATTCACTCAACAAAATATATTCCTCATGCAGAATTCAAAGAGCCAAAAGCTCAGGTATATAAGCAACTTGAAAGAATGGTAGAGATTAAACAAGGAGTTTAGGGGTAACCTGGACTGAATGATTGAATTTTCTCAAAGTTAATGTACTAGAATATGACTCCAAAATTGATAATGCAGCCACTAGGAAATGATTAGACTCTGGAAACCTCATACATGTGGTAATTACCTTTATGGAATCTTGTTGCTTCTGAGAAAACCTTTGTGAATATGCAATGTTAAGATCCTGCGTGACAAGGCTAGTCTTCATCTTATGCTGAATATGGTGGGGATCTGATTGTGTGTTTTGTAGCCTCTGAATCTTGCACAAACAAATTTCTGTTGTTTAGAAGCATCTAAGTTTTTGCTATCCTGAGACAAGAGCTTACCTAGAGTGAACTGAGTGATTGTCTAGTTCTAACATGAGAATTAAGGTTTGAACCAAGCCATGAGAACAAATGAGAATGGATACATGGCAGGTCTACAGATTTTGAATGTGAAAATGTACTTGGCATATTCAAGGCAAATACAAGAATAAACTTAGTGGGAACTGAACTGGGGTAAGAATGGATAGGATTATATAACTGGGACGAGTATTGATATCCTGGCTCGAGAGTTTCAATTTTTATCCCATGATCAAAATGAGCTATTAACATACTTAAAAGGTATAAAAAGAGGGGTGTTTCTCTGGTTGAAATGGAGACTATAAAGAATTGTTGTTATCATCAACACATCAAATAAGGATTTCATTTTAAGGTTAATAAAATTAGTTTGGTAAGGTTACCATGAACGTTTGAAGGAATTATGGCAGCTTCTTCCATTAAATAACTTCTTCATTTCAATCAGATCTTCTGTAGAAATTTCATTTCTTGTTTGTAAGTGAAAGTGTTTTCTTTATAAAAACAACTTGGAATGAACTTTGAATCTCCTGGCACCGATCATCCTAATGTAAATTTGTCTTCAAACTTAGGGAAAAAAATGTAGTGTGGTGTTACCTTCAGTTTAAAAAATGTAAGGATCTGGAGAAACCTGAGTCATTAAAAGAAAGACATTTAAAATTTGATTTAATTCCCCAGAAGACTAAACAAGTCAGAGAATTGGACCAGGTTTAATCTTAGTATTTCTTCATGGTCTTGTTTGCAAAAGTCTGAAGTGACCTAGTTAGAAGGAGTTTTTTACTACTAAAAATTTCAGGATCAGAAGACATCTCACTGACAGCTCAAAATAGAATTAAAGACTGGCCAGCTGTGATTTTCCCCAAGACAATTTCTAAATTAAATACACCTATATTTATCTATGAACATTACCCCCTCTAAGAAAGAGTCAAGTATCCTAGCTTGGGCCTTCCATCTTGTTTAACTTCCTCGGGTCTGTGGGGTGTATGATGGACATATTGTACTTCATGGCTAAAATCAACTTATCATTGAGTAGTGCTGGGTTACCTCACTTAAGATGAAATTTCTTGCTCCACCCATTTGCCTGTAAAATTCATGATATGCTTGTTTTTAGCAGCTGAAGGGTATACCACTGTGAAAGGAACCATATTCTCTGTACCCATTCTTCTGTTGAGGGACTTCTGAGTTGTTTGCAATTTTCAGCTATTACAAATAAAGCTGCTATGAATACACTGGAGTGTATGTCCTTGTCGGATGGTGCAGCCTCTAATGGGTATGTGCTCAGAAGCAGTATACCTATATCTTATCTCATGTTCTAAGTATTCCTGTTCTAAGTAATCTTGGAGGAGGGCAGAAAGATAAATTTCGATAGAAATATTTTCATTGAATGAGCTTTGAAGATAGATATACTTGCATTCAGTCCTTGCTTCATTGTTTGTATTTGGGTGTACTTGGAAGATCACAGAGTAGTTACAAATCACTTTACAATATAGACTAAATATAATAATGGCCCCTCTACCCAGAACCTCTTGGAATGCCAGAAGTCTCTGCAAAAAAGCACATAAAGGTGCTGGTTGGTCAGACTTCCCTGAAGATCACAAGTTCAAATGGCTTCTATCTCAGAGATGCATTTAGTTACAGTAGTTCTGTCCTCTCCATTTTATTTAGTTTGTCTGCATATGTGTGTGTATATGTATGTGTATGTTGTGTGGTGGTGGTGGTGGTGGTGGTGGTGGTGGTGGTGTGTGTGTGTGTGTGTGTGTGTGTGTGTGTGCATGTGTGTGTGTGTGTGTGTGTGTGTGTGTGTGTGTGTGTGTGTGTTTTATGAAATTTTATATGGGTCCCTGAGAAGGGAGGAAAAGATCTGAAAGAAAAAAGGAAAAGGAGGGGAAACAGACGTTAATTTAATTCATATCATATGAAAGCAATGTGGACTTTTGGAATTACATGGAGTCAGAAAGAGGGTATAAAAACTGCTACAATCAGATTTGTCAGCTTGATACAAACCTAGCAATACAATGAACAAGAAATCTCAATTCAGAATAACTTTTATCAGATTAGTTTGTGAGGAGTCTCTATGTCATTTTTTTGGTTGCTAATTTCTGTAGAAGGGACCTATCATTGTGTGCAGTGCTTTTTCCAGGTAGGTGGGCCTGATCCATGTAAAAAAAATAGCTAGGCTGAGCAAGCCAGCGGAACCAGTCAGAGAGCAGCATTCCCCTAATGATCAACTATGGTTTCTGCTTCAGTTCCTGCCTCTATGCCCTTGTGATGAACTTTAGCCTTTTCTGACCTCAATGATAGACTGCAATTTGTCAGCGAAACAAACCTATCCTCACATATAATTTTTGCCAGTGTTTCATTACAGCAACAGAGAAGCAAACTGGAAAAAAAGGGTAAAAAAGGCAATTCTGGAGCAGCATTAACAAACCTTAATATCAGATATGAAGATACCATAATTGAATCCACTATTTTGAATTGCAACTTTAAATTAATATATCAAATTGAGTTCGTGATTTTGGTTTGTCATTCTTCAAGTGTCAAAACTCTTCTAAGTCAATGAGCTCAAACTGAAAACTGAAGTGAGATTGTAATTAGGGGCCAGATCCTGTTCTGTCAAAGCCTGGGAACTACTTCTTTCAGTGAGTTCCCACATACTAAAGATTCCTCTGTCCCATAAAAAAAAGCACCTATTGGGGGACAACTATTAAAAACACTTTTCCCTGTCTGTTTATGTGTGTGTGTAGGCAGGAGGTGGGGGATTCAAATCATGGCGGTTATATTTTTATGCAGGATTTCAGCTCTATAATTTTAAATTGTAGAAGTTTATCATTTGGTGTATGCTTTTGTTTCTCTGTGTAATAAAAGTATATGATTTCTCATGATAGCTTTTTAAATTTAACAACAAAAGATATTTTTTGTCCGTTTTTCTACTGTTGGTCTGCTAGTAATTTGTGATGAGAAGCCTGAGGCTGAATGGCTGTGAGGCAGGCCTATTATTTTGGAGTGTTACAGAGGTGGTCATATTGGCAACTTGCATGGTACTTTGTGATACCTCTTGGATCCCGGGTTCTCAAAGCTTAGTGACAGAACTATATGTCATAATTGATATCCTGTGGGGAGTTAGCTACTCCTAGAAGTAGCCTATGAGCCAGCACCATTAGACTCTGGGCATTTGCCACATCTCAACTTCAGGACATGAAACAATTTTTAAGGTTCCCATTGATGTTCAGTATTTTCTTTGCTGCAACAGTGTTGCATGTATTAAAGGGTAATTCCCTGGAGTAGCAGGTAGATCAAAGGTAGAAATGAGTCAGTGGAGAGGGCAGATGATTTGGAAAAGACTGCTAGCCTTTTTTATGTTGCTTTTGGTTATTGAATCATAGGGTTTTCTACTGCTATCTAAATTCTGATTGAATAATAGCACTCCTCACTCTCATCTCCATTCCTTCCAGAAACCCAATATATCTTCCCCTTCTTCCTCCTCTCTCCTCTTATTTCTTTTGTTCCCTCCCCCTTTTACCATTTCCTCTCCTCCCCTTCCCTTCTTTCCTAAAATAATGCCTGTGTTTCTCCGTTGATGCACCACTATTTTCTTCTGTTTGTTTCAGCTATGCCACTTAGAAGCAGTGTGACCTTGAGCTTGACATTGAACACTTTTTGGCTTCAGCAACCTCATCAATGTCTGGCTGTGAGAGTGGATGGTAATATTTACTAGGTGCTTTGTAGGGTACTTAACAGGGTGGGTTATATTGCCAGTGTAATTATTAAGTAGCTATTACCTTGGCTCCATTCCTTTGTTAGAGTATCTTGGTAATTGAGTAAATTAGGAATAGCATAGTAATGACCTTTGAGATGCTGTTCAATATTCAAACCTCAACATGCTGATATAATATGAGTCAGGGGTCACTACCCTGTCGATATTTCTGACTACCAGCTCCAACTCCTTGACCTTGAGAAGACCTATAGCATATACTGTCTATAGAGTTCACTGAAAAATGGACAACTACACAATATCAAAAATTGGTGTTTTTTCAATTCTGTTTTGTCCAGTGTTGGAGTGACAATGTTGTTGCAGCAATTTCAGTAGACACAGGAGTATAAATAGGTGTAATTAAAGATTCTAGCCAACAGCCCTCTCAGGTCCTTGTTTGGATAACAATTGGCATATATTTCAAAGCTGAGAGCAGTATTAAGTAGACCATCTGTTGGATTTCATTAGGATTTCTCTTATCAGCACCACTATTAAATATAAATTAACCTACTTTAAAAAATCCCTGACATCTGTGTTTTCAATTAGAACATGAATCTATATTAATAACAATGAAGTTGCATCTGAATTTTTAATTGATGTAAAGTTAAATACGTCAATAGGAATGTTTGCCCAACAGCACTTTTAATATTACTTTTCTAAATAAAGACAGAGAAGGTACCCTGCCTCAGAGCAAGATATGATTCAAAAGCCTGGCCATAGATACTCTGAACAAAATGTGGTCAAATGACTGCAGTTCCTGGATATTCAGTTCTCTGCTTCAAGTCTTACCCTCCAAAATCCTTCTGCCCTTTATGACTCACTTTGGCAAAACTTCCTCGTGGTAGCTTTCTTCAACTTCTCAGTGTTAATGAAATCTCCCCTTATCTTATCTTTGTATGTTGTATTATATATTTTTATGTTAACCTAACATGAGCTAAAGTCATCTGAGAGGAGAGGAGAGAACCTCAATAAAGAAATTGAGAAATTGCCTTCATAGGACTTGGCTATAAGAAAACCTATGTAGCAATTCCCTAATAACTAATTGGTGGGGGAATGCCCAGCCATTGTATGTGTTGTCATCCCTGGGCTAGGGATCCTGGGTTCTATAAGAAAGCAAACTGAGCATTTCGTGATGAGCATGTCACTAAGTGGCACCACTTTCTATACTTTATAACATCTCCAGATTCCATGTATTGATCCTGTTGTACACCCTTCAGTTCCTATCCTGACATACTTCAAATTTGGACAACAATGTAAAATTATAAGCCAAATAAACATTTCCCTCACCAAATTGTGTTTGTTTATACAGTTTAATTATAGCAGTAGCAAACCTCACTAAGGTATATGTCCTTATGATAGCTGCCTGAAATCGTATTTTACATTTTTTAGATACCCCACACCCCATTTTTGTGTATGTGTGTGTGTGTATGTGTCAGAAAGACACACACACACACACACACACACACACAGAGAGAGAGAGAGAGAGAGAGAGAGAGAAAGAGAGAGAGAGAGAGAATGTACATACTCTTACCACAGTGAACATGAAGAGATCATGTGACTTCTTCAAGGAACTTGTCCTTCCATAGTGTCGGTTATGAGATACTGAACTAAGATTCTTTTTCATTTTATTGGCCATTTTTAAATTTACATTTCAAATGTTATCCCGTTTCCCAGTGTTCTGTTCATAAAGCACAAATCATATCCCCTCTCCCCCTTCTTGTATGAGAATGTTCCCCCAGCCAACCATCCATGCCTTACCCACTCCCCACTATGACATTCCTCTACACTGAGAGGTCCAGTCTTGGTTGGACCAATGGCTTCTTCTCCCATTGGTACCCAACAAGGCTATCCTCTGCTACATGTGCTGCTGGAGTCATGGGTATTTCCATGAGTATTATTTGGGTGGTGGTTTAATCCCTGGGAGCTATGGTTGGTTGGTATTGTTGTTCTTACAGGGTTGCAAGCCCTTTAGCTCCTTCAATACTTTCTACAACTCCTCCAATGGGGACTCCATTCTGAGTTCAATTAAACTTAGTACTACCTGTTGCCCTAGCTATACCACTCCTGGCCATATACCTAAAAGATGCTCTTATTTATAGCAAGGACACATGCACCACTATGTCAATAGCAGCCTTATTTATAAAAGCCAGAATATGGAAAGAAGCCAGATGTCCTTTGACAGAGGAATGGATACATAAATTGTGGTACCTTTACACAATGGAGTACTAGTCAGCTATTAAAAGTGATGACTTCATGAAATTCATAGGCAAATGGATGGAACTAGAAATATAATCCAGAATGAGGTAACCCAATTAGAAATCAATCAACCAACCAATCAATTAATTAATCAATAACACATGATATATATTCACTGATGAGCGAATATTAGCACAAAAGCTCGAATTGCCCAAGATACAATCTACAGACCACAGGAAGCTTGGAGATCCAGGACACATAGTTACAGCTACCAAACCGTGAACAAAGATACTTGTAAGAGACAGAAAGTAGCTGCACCGGAAGGGTTAAGTTCAAGGTTCAAGGTTACTTTTTACCAATACCCTCCAATGAAAACCAGAAGTATCTATTGGAAGGCCAATATTTTAAATGCTCAAATAGTATTAACACAGTTAAAAAAATAAACAGATGAGCAGATGAAAAAATCAAATTCTCCTACAGGAAAGAGGGAATACATTGGAGAACTTAATAATTCCTGACTTACATGCTCAGTAAACACCATATAAAAGGGTGTGGGAAGATAGAAAAAAGCCATAGGTCAGGAAAATCCTTACGGGAAGAACATCTTCTGGACATGAAAGAACAGATTCATTCCAAAATGTATATCTAACAGGTCGAGTGTTAAAGACATGGGTCCAGCAGCTCTTACTCACTTCTTCCTCCTACCTCACTAAACCAATAGATTATGTTCCTAGAGTTGTGCAACCTGGGCTATGCCCTTATTTTTCTAAGTCTCTATGCTTGTCTAAAATTCCAAGGTTCAGCTGTTAAAACACCAAGGTTCAGCAATCATAATAAATAAATAAATAAATAAATAAATAAATAAATAAATAAATGTAAACAACTTTTAAATAATGTATAATTTTTAAAAATATTCAATGAAAATTAGCTTGGCCACCTTTTAGGGATGTATATGTAAGGATGTATATGTGAGTCCTGATGGCAATTTTCTCTGAGATTTCTACTTTTATTCTTGTTTCTCTTCTTTTTTTCTTGCTGCACACTCAATTTCTATACACTGACATGGATGTTAATTAGTTCTCAAAAATATTTTTCTTAGTGGAGAGGAATTTGGGAGATGTTTTCTTTCTAGAAACTCAGACAACCAGAGAAGCTTAATTGGGTCAAAACAAGTACTAAATATTTGAGACACGAGAAACATATTAAAAAACATATTCCAAGTAAGTGAATCATTACACAATTACTTAGATGAGTGTTTGTCATATTCATGCATGACAAACTGAAAATTGATGTAAAAATAATATTTTGTTATTCATTTTTGTGCAGTATGTGTGTAGGGAGTATGCATGTCTATGTGTGTGTTTGTGTGTGCATGTTTGTAAACACACTCCTGCACATGCATCTTCGTAGGCCAGAGTTGACTGCCTTCTTCTATTATTCAAAATCTTGTATGTATGTATGTATGTATGTATGTATGTATGTATGTATGTATATCTGTATGTATGAATGTATGTATATAAGTATGTATGTGTTTAGATACAGAGTCTTTCACTATAACTGGAGCTCATTGACCTGGCTAGATGGTTTTGCTTCAAACTCCAGAGATCCACTTGCATCTGCCCTTTCAGCATAAGGGATTTAGGTGCATACTACTACACCTGGCTTTTACAGTCGCACTTGTGATGAAACCAGGATTCCGATGATTAGCTCCCAATCTCCTGACATTACTGTTTTGTTGTTCATAATGGTCCCTATTACATAATACTGCTGGAAGAAGCAGTATCCGAGTAACTGGAAAGCTAAAGAACAATGATCTAGTTGGAAATTTTACACTTAGGCTATGGAGAACAATCTGTCATTGAAGAAATAGATTTTATAATTAATAGAGGAGTTTTGTTTGTATTTTGTTTGTTTCTTTTTTTACTTGCAAGAAGGTAGATTCATTTGAGATGGGGAAGCTCAATTGAGAAAATCGTGAAGATTACTTTTAAAGATAAATAATTAAAGAATTACTCCTTTCTTTGTAACCACAAATTCCTACTTGCCAGTAAGAGAAATTGACTGAGAAAATTACCTTGCTTTCATGTACTTCGTTAATATATAGCAAGATGGTTATTTATGAAAGTATGTGTGCTCTTGGCAATAATTTGCTTTCTTTACCTGCACTACATAATGTGATATCTTGTAAAAGTATTGGGAAATATTGTCTTTTTTTCAGTTATTTACTAGAAGAAAACTACAATGTAATCACATTGTAATTTTATTCTGTTTGAAAGATTTTGCTGGGATATATAAGCTATGGAAATAAACAATATAGTATGTGGTTGAAACATTGTTGCTTCCATCCATAAACAATTTGTAAATATGTGTTGGTTTGCTAACAGGGCATATGTCTGTCACAGTGCATTGCCTCTTGGAGAGGCAAAATGAAGGGAGTTTGACTGAGCTTATCCTATGCTGCCAAGTAAGGGTGGATGCTCGGCTGTAGGCAAGAACTGAGGCACCGCTCCAGGATTAAAAAGCACAGTCTGAGATTTGGGAAAACTTGAAGATCTGGTTCAGGGATTACCAGTCCTTCCATGAGTCTGGAGCAGTGGGTTTCTGTGGTTCTTAGATATACATATACTGCTGGGAGTCATGAAAGAACTGAGAATGAAGTCTCTGGATTCATGGGCTCGGAAAAGCATCTAGCCTAGTGTTTGCAGGTTAAGAGAAGGGAGGTCTAGCTTGTACCATGGAGATATTCTTTGACTTTGTAGATATAGGCTTGTAAGAAGGTGGATTCATTTGAGATGAGGAATCTCAATGGAGAAAATTGTGAAGATTACTTTTAAAGATAAATAATAAAACAATTGTCCTTTCTTTGTAACCACAAATTGCTACTTGCCAAAAAGAGAACTTGGCTGAGAAATTAACCTTGCTTGCTTACACTTTTTTAATCTATAACAATTTTTTATTGATGAAGCCTAGAGTAGAGAGAGAACTTCTACACGAGACTAAGTTGGGTCTCTGTAGGTGAAGGCCTTGTCTATGGCTCCCCACAATAAATCTCATTGAAAAAATGCAGTATGTGGTTCCAAACACTTTATTGTCATGTGGAAAGTGGGTGTGCAAAACCATGCCTTATTTCTCAGGGTAGGCCTGAGATTAAATACTTTTTGCAAAGAGGAATGTCTGGGAAGGGACATATATTTGCAAAGCACTCCAGGCCTCTAGGTCCTTCATTAGCATGGACTCCTCTGCAATGAGCCTATAGGACCTGTGGTTATATCTCTTTTACGTAAGAAGACACATTTTCCAAGTCAGGAGTCTGGCAGGGAGCTGGGAGTTCCCTAATCTCAGGTGTGTGTCTACCAAGTCTCTGGTTCTCAACCTTCTCTATCTTACCAAACTTGGGCATGGTTTTATGTCCCACATGTTTGTTGTATGTATGTATACATGTATACATGTATGTGTGCATTTGTTTATATATGTATGTGTGTAAAGCTTATCTGTGTATATATTGGAGTTTGATCCATCCAACAATTCTGTATATATGTATAAGTGTGAAGTGCTTGGAGCCTACTTGCTTGAGCGTTTCTTTAAACATGCAGTGTATGAATGTGTGAATGTCGATTTGTAGGTCTGTGTGTGTGTGTGTGTGTGTGTGTGTTTGTGTTTGGTGTGAATAGTCTCTATTTTCCATTTGCTTCCTTGCTGACACAAGGGGAGTTAAAAGAGCTCAGAGGATATTTATTTATTTATTTATTTATTTATTTATTTATTTATTTATTATTTACTTGATGGTCACAAGAGTACTTGCTCCAATAACTTAAGCTTATTTCCCTTAGAGAAATGTCTGCTAAGTGATTTCCCTAATAACTGGCTGCCATTAACATCAACCTTTTCAGAATATGGATCAACATTGTATGGGGTTTTAAGTATTGACCCCACTGGTATTCGTTTTCATTTTCCCATGGATACCAAAGCTGGTTATTGTCATTTTGGTGTCAAAACAGGGACTTAAGGTGGGAAGACCCTTATTAAACTGAATAGGCTGGGGTTTTGAAAAAAAGGATGTTGAGGCTCTTTTTGTCAGGGAATACTAGGCTAAGGAGCATAAATAATTGAAATTGAGTTCACCTAGGACCCCTTCTGCTCAAGAGCTGACACCTGTCATCTAGGAATGCTGACCCTCTGAATTTCCTGACTTGTATGTGGATGCTCCCCTCAGCTGGGAAGGCTGATTCTGTGAAGTGTCTGCCACTTTGTGTAGAGGCTTTTATCAGCTGGGAATGCTAACCTAATGAATTACCAGAAGTTGTATATGGAGGATCATTTGAGCAGGAACACTGATAGTGTGAATTATCTGTCACTTTCAGCAGAGGCCCTTGTCTGCTGACAAAATTGACCCCATTATAGACATATTTTTCAAAAACGACCTGAGTAAAGGTTCTAACATGCTTCAGCCTTGTTTCTATCCCACTGTCCAAAGTTAGGGGAGAAAAGATGGTACATAGGACAAGGGGATGTGGGCATTTTTATAAATAGTTCTTTGGGGAAATTCCAATCTTCATTTTACCGGATACCAGAAGTTCAGTTTAGTAGTATCAGGATACCCACACCCCAGTTCAAAAGTGTCATGAAATGTGAATCACCAACAGTGGCCTAATCCAGCAGAAACCTCCAGGCAACTGCCAATTCTTCAGTAGTCAGCAAGAGTGACCAGGACCAGTTAGAACTACAGTAGTTCTCTGCTGTGCCTCTCCTAATGAAGTGGATATCAGTGAAGACAGGGGACAAAGGAAGAACTGCACAATGCAGTTGAATCTCAGCAAAACATAACCATATAAATCTGCATCACATGACACAAATAGAAACTATCCCTTTTTGCTTAAGTTGTATTTTTCTCTAACATTAACAATCTAATACAATAAGCACCATAGAACTGGAACTTTACATATTTTAATTAAATAGCTATGTACAATGTAGTCTAACAAACATCTTTAAAATACTATTAGTATATAATAAGTAGAGCAAATTAACCTTAAATTCCTATCACTATACAATAATTCAAATAAAATAATTTTTATTACATTATTAAATTTAAACATTAAATTTGTATCAATATACAATAAAATAAAACTAAACAAATATTTATTGATGTAGGATAAAAATATGTCAGCCTCAACACCATGAAAATACAACATGTGCACAATACTCATCATGTTACTACTTTATTTCAAAATGTTTCTTCTGCATAAATTACTCGGGAGAAAATAGAAATCTAACTGATTCTCTAGAGGCAGCTATTCTTTATATGTGCTTCCAAATTCATAATATTAAGACGCACCTGAACACCTCTTGCCATGCCAACTTTAAATGAATTCATGATATACCTCTGCTTTATAATTTTTAAGAAATATCTTTAAAAAAAAGCTCCAGCTGATTTGAGAAGTATTTAGAATATTATAGAATATTTTTCAACTTTCATTTGATATACATACTCTGCAGTCACCTTTGGTCATGCTAAATTTTAAGTTCGTTTTCAACTGTGGAAATAACCAGTTCACTTGTTGCTTCAATTAAAAATTGTTAGAGGTAATTCTTTCATTAATAATTTAGGAATTATTAATAGATTCATTGTTTTACTTCTGCTTCCAGTCATCTTTAGATATCTAGGAAATGCTATTTTGCCCATAGAAATACCCATATGATTTATTATAACAAATTGAAAAGAGTGTATATGCATACATACACACAAATGTAGTAAAGATTGGAAGGCGACAAAAGTGCTAATGGTGAGATGTCCTTCTTTAAATTTCTCTTCTTCACTCTCTTTAGACCATATTCTAATATTTTCTTCTGTACAGTCTTGTTTTTTTACATTTATAAAAAATCAATTATTCATCTCTTTGTAAACTAGGTCTTGCTTTCAAGAAAGTACAGGAGATATAGATAAGATGAGGCTACTATTTGGTTAGATGATACAGATACTGGTAGACTGGATAGTGAATGTCACAATAGACTCCAGTATTAAAGACACAGTTGTCATCATCACCAGAGTGTTCAGATTTGTATCCAGTTAGTAATTACTGAGTCATGTTGCTTTAACCTCATCAGTGGATGTCATAGCTTTCTGGGTTTGTGAGTATAGTTGTTTCTCTAAATGAAACTTTACGACTGAAGTCTTGAATCAAAGAAAAATGACACTATCACAAGGTAAGACCTCATAGAATTTCCTTATGGAAGAAACGGGAAGTCAAATGGACTTATGATTCTCCCTGGTGTACTCATAAGGCCCCTCCTATCAGGACACATTATTCTTTTTGAGAAATTCACAAGGCCCCTATTATTACTGAAATTATGTAAGAACTAATATGTTGTCTAGGCTGTTATTCTTCCATACTGTCCCAAAGTTGCGATGTGAGCAGCTTCTGATGATGTACCCAGATTCTATGAGAAGTTTTGTACTACTTTGAGAAGTACATGCTCCACCAAACTTATATATTTACTGATATAGACTTGGATATATGATTTTTTCAGCCTTTTGAGTCCTATTTTATATTTATAGTCATTTATATCTTTCCTGGAAAGAGAACAATTTACATTTGAACAGGGCCTCGATAGAGCCAAATAGGAGTTATGGAACAGTTGCAGGCCTCTGTTATGGGTGATAAACCAGGCCACTTGAACGTGGAGCATCTTTGGTATAAATCCACACAAAGGTATATTCCCCCACATGGTGTGGTTTGGTGAGTCTTCATGGTAGTTCTGTGGTCCCCACTAAAGGTGATGAGATGTGCAGCTGAAACAGATTTTTACTGAAATTGTCCTCATAAAGGAAAACTTTCAACAGAAAATATATAAGTGTGTAGCATGTTGTTTATTTGCCTTAATTTGATAAAGTAGATAATGATGAAAGTGTAATCAGGAATAGCAATTAATTACCGAACACAGTTACTCTCAGTGGAGAGCCTAACCACCCACCACTCTAACAAAGTGTATTTTAATTCATGGCACTTAAAAAATCACCATCTGCATATTGAAAGGAGGGGTGTGTATAGAGATACAGAAGAGGAAAAGGGGAAATGAAATATCTTACCCCAAAAGTAGACAATCATGCACTTCTCACCTTGAACAAAAGTAGTTGCAATGGGCACACCCTACATACCAAAATTGGAAATTTTTCTTCAAGGGTATAAATTGTAATATCCTCTAGAATCTAATGTACTGGAGACCAGCTCCAGCAGATCTGGAGGTTTGATGTAGCAGGCAATATGGAGATGAATTGCATCAAACATCACTTTATCCTTTTTTCTTAGCTTCTGAGGATATTTTGTCTATGTCTCCAATAGGGATGCAGATTAGAGAAGAGGAAGCAGTCCTTTATCAGGACCACAGGGCTTATTTATATTTCTTACATCACTGATTACATCATTTCATATTTCCATTTCAAAGAATTTCTAATATAATTATTTAAGAAAAATAAAACAGTGTTTTAATGATTATAAATTAGATGATTATAATTACATTACTGGTGTCAGCTTAGACAAAGTTTAACTAAGTGTGGAAGGAGAGAGTTTAATCTTCTCCCTTTAAGAGTCTTGAGTTTACTGGTACTAGACAGTTTGAAGTCTGAGAGAAGGTTCATAGTTTGTATATAATTATAAATAAAACATAACTCAACAAGCTAAATCTTAACTTATTTTAAGCCATTTTCTTATTTCCTTTGTTGAATGTTTCTCCAGCATAAACTTCATACTCATTCCACTACTGTATGTTAGGAGAGTTTTAAATTCTATTTTCTACAAAGTTACTATCCTTGGTTTACATAAGTAAAATACAGCAAGAATTCTGATAATTAATCTAGCTACTTTTATTGTTGGCTTCCTAAACTCTTTTGCATATTGTTTCCTTTTATAAACCTATCCAGACTAATGTTATCATTACAAAGTAAGCAGAATATATTCCCAATTTTATCTGTGGTTTTTCTGAATGTCCACAGTCTTGGTCTCTGTTCCAGCATCCAGGGGCAAAGTAAAGTTATCCTGCTTGATGATTTTCCTAATTAATTTTATTATTGATCCAGGTATTTTTTCCTGTTCTATATCTCTCTTCCAAACAATCTAAGAACAAAAATGTTTTTATTATAAGCAAAAGATATACAAATAATACGAAAAACAATTTTTTAGCTAATTTTATCCCAAAACAGCGTGAATCAGACATCTCTCTGGTGAGATCTGGAACTTTATCGCAGAGTTTCAATTAATCTGGAACTGTCACTCCATCAATTAGCCTTTCAGCCAATTTCTCCACCACTAGATAATGAATATGGTAGTTTATCCCAATGGAAGCACATTTGGTAGTCAGACATATTTTGTGGCGGCCACATCAATCATAAAATAATTGTGAGTAATTAAGAGTTAGACAAGGAAATGTTCTTCATTCATGCCACAATAATGGTCACTGCTGTTTTGACAGAACCACTGTAACAAGTTATGTGCCCTTTTTAAATGTTATATTTGACCTTCCTAATATGTTTTCTGCTTTGGTTTCCTTTAATGTAAAGACGACTTTATACTTGAATGAAACAGAAAAAAAATTAAGTTGCAATAGACTTGTCCATTTTATGTAAAAATAGTTTTTATTACATAATATTAAAATCTGTCTCTCAGTTTTTTAATAATATATGCAAATAAAAAAACAAACAATAAAAAGGCCATTGGAATGTTTAATATAAAAGATACTCTTTGTGTGTGGAAGTATGCACTACTAGAAAATTTCTGAAATACATTTTTGCCAATAGTGGAATTCCTGTTATGGGATGCTGTCCATGAGTACTCTAGAGACCCACACATATTATACATTATGTTACTGCTGTTGGCTAATATGCCAGAACTGTATGATAAATTCTTTGCTTTTAGGACATGGATAAACCAGACAGGTAGTCCCCTGGAACCTCATTTATAATGGCTGGTGTTTGGCATGCCAGAAGAATGTATAGTCTGTTAGGAGAACATTGCCGTTAATGGCCCTGTTTCGTTATTGATGTTAAATACTACACTAGGCATTCCAGGAAAAATCTCACTTGTTGTTGCAATTATGGAATAAATGTTATGGGTATAACTATTTTCTAAATAGATGTAGGAGTCCTTCACAGAAAGAAACACATGTGTTGTAATGTAAGCTAAGAGATAACCTGAGGCTAGGAAAAATCATACAGTACTGAGAGGAATGTATAGATATGTTTCTGTTAGGTGAATATGATGTGCCAGTAAACTTGCCTTCTAAACATTTATGCTTAGGACTGTTGAATACAGATGATTCCAGCGATATTTATAATAAAATTCTTACAACAAACTGGAGCTACTTAAAAAAACTCATAGCCTGTTAAATTATTAAAAAATAATAGCTAAATATTAGGCACGATAACCTAATTACTGTCCATAAATGAAAATAATTAGATACCTCATAAAAAAGAGTATTGTGCTCAAAGAGAATTGTGGATGAAAATATGGAAAGAATATTAAAAGACAAGGAGAGTATAAAGAATTAAGTCATTGTTTCTTTTCTTCTATGTTGGATATCATGTTTTGTCATTTTTATTCAAAGTAGATCTGATCATTCAGTAAAGCCCCATAAGACTTGAGTTTTCAATGTTTCTTTGTTGAATGGCAAGAAGTCTTATGGTTCTCAAGGTTCACAACACTCATGATTCTTCAGGGGATCCTCTTGATTCCCATTCCTCCATAATTTCATGTAATATACCAGAATTTAACTTAGGATACTTTAAGACTGGAAATGCCTGTGGTTATCCAGAGGACTCTTCATCAGTGTAGACTTTCATCAGCTACCCATGGTGTCAAAAGGAATTTAGTAATGTGTTCATCAATTATAACCCATTCCAGGATGAGGTCTTTTTCTAATGAAACTTCAGGTAACCACTTCTTGTTCTTCTAAGTTATTTCCAGACATGTTCCATTAAATGGCTCTAATGACAGCATTAATCCATTACAAAGGACATACATGGAGCCAATTCTTTTCTCTTTTAGTACTGCGTTGTTTTTTATTATTACTACTATTATTTTTAAAATTACTGAGGTTAAATGATATAACAGGGCTGTTTGGAAATAGGACTAAATGACTATGAAGGGTATGTTTTGTCTTTGGCCTTTTAGTTTTCTCTATTTCAGGGCTGCTATGATGTAAGCAGCTAGTATTCCAAATACTCCAAAGACCAAATGAGAATAAGCTGTAAAATCTAAACATATGAAACAAATCTATGTGTTGTTTGACTCTGGTACTTTTCATAGTAATAGGAAGATAACTAACACAACACAATGGATCAATTAGCTTTCACAGAGATCCTAGACTAGAACAGGATAAATATGTAAAGGGTTCAGAATATATATATATATATATATATATATATATATATATATATATATATATATATATATACATATACATATATACATATATATACATATATATATATATATATGCACCTATATTTGGCATACTGGAGATTCTGTCCCTATGATTGGCTGAAATTCAATTGTTTGTTAATGAGTAGGTTTGCATTTCAAGTCGTACTATACTTCACTTTATTATGGATATTGCATTGGGTTCAATACTTTCACTAAATTATTGCCTCAAATTTTGACCATACTTCCTTAGTTTTTTATCTGTATGAATAAACCTTTATTCTTAGTTGATAATGAATTCATAATTTCTGCATCATAGAAGTTGATTTCTATGTTCTATATGAATCATATAATGTATGTATATACATAACATTTTTATCATTTTAACTAACTTTTTAATGTTTGCTTTCACGATTAAAATTTGAAACTTTTGTTCTTCGCTTTTCTCAATCATTTGTTTTTGGTTAAATGTCACTTACTCTGGTTAACTCTAGATGATGTAGGTAAGGGGCCACAGCCCTGGGGCCAGGAACTGAGTGTTGTGTAAGGCCTGGAAATTAGAGAAGACATTCAGAGTAACTCAAAGGTGTGTTTTGCTGTGTTTACTCTAACTGAAGATACATACCATTAAACCTAAGAGTGTTTTCAGATAATCAACCTATAGTGGTTTTGCCAGGGCTGACTATATTGTGAATTATAAAATAATCATCATTACTTTTAAGTTTTGTTCTATAGTTGTCAGGTTGCTGCAGTGTATCTGATGATTAACATGAATATCCACATGAATATCCACATGATATCCACATGAATATCATATTTTTAAACATTTATCTGGCCTTTCTGGTCTATCTTCCTTTCAATATGGTAGTATATTCCCTGTCACTTATACACCAATAGGTGTTATTTCATACTAACTGCTTCCCTTCTTGACTGGTGTTAAGCTATGAAATACATAACCACTGAGGTCATACAGAGAAGAGATAATAAAGGATCTCTACTTTTTCCAGTGCCAACTGACTTGATAAGTCCCTGTGAATGCCAGACAACAGCCCTGACAAGCCAGAGAGAAAGGGAAGAAGTAGACATTGTCTCTCTTATTTTGAGAATCCTGACTATGGATGTTTCTGAAAGAGAGAGTGGCAAATTGTGTATATGGAAGTGGGCAATGTATTCATTATCAATATCTGTTATAAAAAATTTGGGCTGAAGGAATAGAGAAATGGTCCAGGAGTTAAAGTGGCTGTCATAAAATCAAGAATCCACAAATACATACCCTCAGTTCCCATAAAAAATGACAAATATGATGGTATACCTGTAATTTTAGCATGGAAATTCAGTGCATCTTTAGAAGCATCCCTGGGGTTCACTGTATGGGAAGATTAGAAAAATCCATGATCTCTGGACTCAGTAAGAGACCCTGTTCTGACATAAATGTGGAGAAATACAAAGGAACAGTTAGAAATGGACTTACAAATGCATATGCATGGAAGAGACTACACAATATACTGCAAAGCATCCACACACATTGTGCTACAAGTAAACTCATTCCTATTTATTACATCTTGACCAAAATGCCATGTTGTGAACATTCTCTTTCCTCACTCAAGTCTGAATAAATTTTAGTTTTGGTCTCAGCAATGATTTCAGTCCAGCTTGATGCAATTCTACTTTATGAAATCCTTCTGCCCTATTTCTAGAAGTTGAGGGCAATGTGGTCACTCTAGTTCACAATAGTTCCTTTATGATTCCTACAGGAGAACTTAACAAACAGTTGTGTGTGTGTGTGTGTGTGTGTGTGTGTGTGTGTGTGTGTGTGTGTGTGTGTAAATACTAGCTGGAACTGCTACCACTTTCTTTTTTCTCTTCTTTATTACTTCTATTCTCTGTCTTGTCCACTTTTATTTTATTTTCAATTATGTGAAGTTTGAGGTAGAAACAGAAGGGCAAAACAGATTACATGAATTAACCTTGAAACTATCAGGTCCCCAGCTTTGGTTCTGGATGACTTTTGATTTCTACACTGAGAAAAGCTGTCAAAATGTGTTAAAAATTAGATGGTTATTAACTCTGTGAAGTCTACAGAGAGAACTATTAATAATTCTTTGACAAATGTTTCATGAAGTAGAATCAACACATTCAGAAATGTTGATTCCAAGCCTTCTTGGCATGCAATGTTGATGTTTAACTTCTGCTTTGTTACTTTTAAGAGACAACTCAGTGTTAATTACAGTGGGCCTAGGAGGTGAGTCTGATTTGCTATGCCAAGAGGCAAGTTGGGTTTCTTGAAAAAGGAACAAATATTATCTGTGGTGGTCAGACAAGGGCATTGGATTCCCAGGAACTGAAGATACAGGTGGTTGTTAGCTACCATCTTTATACTATAAAATGTATCTAGGTTCTCTACAAGCATAGTCAGGTTTTCTACTTTCTAAGCTATGCTTCTATTCTCCTCTCCCAAAGGTGCTCAGAAATATTAGTAATTCAATTGAATCTAGGTGCTGGGAAGGTGGTCACTATGAAAGATATGTTATGATTTCAGATTCACACATCAGATGTAAAATTCTAGATGTAGCAATGTGTACTTTTAAGTCCAGGGCTGAGTAGGTAGAGAAAGGAAGATATTTAGGACTCACTGGACATCCATTCAAGGTAAACAATTAAGCTTCAGTTTCAGTGAGAGACACACTTTCAAAACGTATGATTGAGAAGACATCTACATCTGGTCACCACATAAATATTCACAGATAAACACATGCACCAATAAACATATCAATATGCACAAACATGTACATATACAAACAAGTGAATCTGGTTTCTGTTTTTAGCCACTGTAGGTAACAATCTTAGCAAGTGCAGAGAATAATCTAACATTATTGTATAAATTTTGATGTCTGGCTGGCTGTTTTCTGGCAATCCCCTGTGAGCAGATCTATTCCCACAAGTAAGGCCAGGGAGTTACATCATATGCAAAAAATCACAATCTTTAGTTATGTAGGAAAGATGAAAGTTTCAAAACCTAGAAGGGCCATGTTCCTGTTCATAGACACAACAATCACCAGACAGGTGAAGAAATTCTGAATTACTCATCTTTAGAGAATCCCTCCATTCCATATACCTACAGGAAAGTCCTACAGAGAGTGACAGAAGTGAAGCTCTCATGTTCAGCAACTCTGGTTTTAAGGACTTCTTATTGATGAAGTTGTCTTTGAACCATCCCTAATTTTATAGGTAACCTTTCACCTAAACTCTCATAAGTAACCCCCAGAAAACAAATTGCTTAAGTTCAAGTTTATTGTAATCATACTTTCCTCTATTATGGTCTCTTTTCTGGGGTGAGTGGAAGTGTGAGTATCTTGTCTTCCTAGTAAAAGTGTCACAAAACACTGGTATGTGACTATCAGCATCTCTAAAATGAAGATAAATGAATCCTATATCATTGATGAAACTTCATTTACACATCACACTAACTTCTGCTGTTACTGTGCTTTGTTCTTGATCTCTATGCTATCTATGCTCTTAACAGCAGACTTAGGAGAAATTGCACCACTCTGTCTACTGATATTGTGTAACTCCATATACAGTTCTCCACTGGCAAAGCACTTTCATGTTGGTATTCTGAATTAGCATTTATTATAGGAAGAAAGTGTCACATTCTCATTATTAAGAAGTTATAAGCCAGCACCCAAAGACTATACATGGACTGATCCTGTGAATGTGATTGTTGCAGGGAGGGTGGTAATGGGGGGAGGATGGAGAGGGGAAGCCCATATAGAAGGGGAGAGGGAGGGATTAGGGAGATGTTGGTCCAGAAACCGGGAAGGGGAATAATAATTGATATGTAAATAAGAAATACTCAAGTTAATAAAGAAGAAAAAATAAGTTATTTTAAGTTGGGTACATGGCACAGTTGATAGAGTCCTTCTATAGGATCCAAAAATCCGTGGTTGCAATACCCAAGGTTGCATAAAACAAGTTTTAGTGGCACCTATGTATAATCCCCGTGCTCTGGATGGAGAGACAAGGAGAAACAGGAGTTCAAAATCATCTATAGAAAGTTCAAGAAAAGAGATTTTCTCAGCAACACAGTAAACAAACAAAGAAAACCTAGAGCTCTCTAAGAGAAGTAAGCACTTTTAATTGAATCATATGTTAATTATGTTCCACTATTAATTCCTGTGGCTTAACCTTCACAGCCTGTTCCTTCTGGAATTCTGTCATTGTTTGTTAAGATTGCTCTCAACTCAAACAGAATAAAGTGACCACTTATCATACACAACCCCAAATATTTGGCATATATTCACCATCATAAACATCCTAGAACCTCCTGACTGCTTGGGGAGATTATTAAACCTCGGAAGCCTGATTTGTGGCACAAACCTCTTATCCCAATTACATGTAAAGATTAAGCAAGTTTATGTGCGAAGTATGTCTGGATTTTAAGGATGAGTGCAAACATGGTTAGACAACTTAATGAGATCCTGTCTCCAATACAAAACAAACCAAAAACAATACTTTGAAAGAGATGGGATGTAACTTAAGACCAGAAACATGGTTAGCATAAGCAAAGTCTTAGGTCCAGTCCTCAGTAGTACACACAAAAAGTAGATTCTGGCTGATCTCCATCAGAGATCATGATTAAGTAGTATTGGTTAAGAGTATTTAGTAGCAATGCAATCAAATAGCAATTTAATAGGCAGAAGTGTGAATCTCATGTTGAATGTTGGCTTCAACTCCTCTTAAAGGAAGAAGTCTGGTAAGATGAAAATTAGTTTGTCAATCAACAAATCCAGCTGAAGTTCCAGTCAAGTAATAATATGCTTGAGTGTATTCATGTCATTGATATGTATGACTTCTGAAATACAGAGCCTAGGGATTATGTTCTAGTTTCTGGATTTCCTGATAGTTTTAATAATTTCCTTAATTTCAATGAGTCTATAAATAACCATAATATACATAGAAGGAGCAAGTCACCCTGTGTAACTCACTAGGGAAAGGTAAACCTCATTTGTGCATTAGTCATTTGTCTGATTGTTCTGTCAAAATGAACTGACGGAAGGAAGAGATTACCTTGGCACACAGTTTGAAGGAGGAGTTCTTCAAGGTTGAGAAAATGGAGTTGAAATGGGGATTATGGTATGGTAGCAGGAGTTTGAGGGAGCTCATATTACTTACGAACTCAGAAATCAGAAAATGTGAAATCTTGTGCTTGCTTCTTCCTTTTCTTTTCATTTAAAACTTCAGCCACTGTAATAGTACTTCACATTCTCAGAGTGGGTCTAGGCCAGTTAAACCTCTTTGGAATCATCATCAGTCACACTCGGATAGATCTGTCTCCCAGAAAAGTGTGAGCCCTTAAATATTGAAGATCAAATTAACCATCCCAGCTGGTAACAAGTTTTCTTGGATTTTTGTAGAGATGAATCTGGGCTGAAACTTGCTGGTTTTAAAATTAATGATTATATCAGTGGTGAAATATAATTCAACATGATGAATGCTGCCCTATATGTGGTACTGTAGATTTCTACAGTATGGAAGGTTATGTAACAGAGTTTTAGGGATAATGAGTAATGTGGTTGTTTTGTGCTTGGGGCTTAGGAAGTATACAAATTAAAATGTATCTATTCTTTAGGTAAGGGCTGAATGTCTGTATCCCTCCAGGTCATTTTTTTCTGCTGTAATACATACTAAGTGTCTGATAGCCAATACTGGGTCTCTATATTTTACGCATGTTCTGTCCCAGTTCTGTACCTACAGGATCAAAAGCATTTAAAAGCTGCATGTTTTGTGCTCCCATGTGCCAAATTGTCTAATTAGTTGTAATATAATTGTTGTTGATGGTGCTTTGTTGTTATTAATCTAATTTATCTACATTGCAACATTATTGTAGATTCTGCTTGTTTTCCCTGAGGGAAGTGTAGATTAGGCAAGAATTCTGTATCTTCTCTAATTCATACACTGTAGTGCATTATAATGCTAATGGTTTACTCTAGATTTTCCTTATCCATATTGTGAGAAGCATTTATAATAAATAGATAAATTCACTTTATACAGAAGAAAGGGTGCCTGCTTCACAAATCTTGATTATTTAAAATATAATTGTTATAAAGACTTGTGTTGTAATATTTTTATATATCACAACATTTTATCCATTCTCAAACCTTTGTTCATATTGTTCTGTGAGTTTGTATGGAATAGTTATAATTTACAATAATGTATGTAATTTAAAATATGTTAAATTAAAATGTTAATAACTTTGAAATTAAAGTATATGCACTCTAATTGTGTGTGTGTGTGTGTGTGTGTGTGTGTGCCATATTGTTTCTATATGACTCTAATACAAATATAGAAGTTATGGTTGTTATGTTACCTTTAGTTTCTGGCTCACTCTATATTGTTTAGGGTAATATCCTAAATAAATAATGTTTAGGTTTTCTGTAACTGTCATAAATCACCTTGATCAAAAGAATCTTAGATGACAAAATACTTGTATTTGAGTAAAAACCATGGAAAGACACTTTTTGCTGACTTGCTTACACATGCTCATCTACTTTTCCTATGTTGTCAATGACCATGTACTCAGCAATGGTTCTACTCAAGTCAACTCTGTCTTCCTGAATCAACTAGCAATCAAGGAAATCCCCACACACAGACCCACAAACCAATATGATTTGGGTAATATCTTGATGGAATCTGTCTTCTCAAATGATCCCAGACTGTGTCAAAACAAGAGAAAAAAACTAATTAGAATAGGGGTCACAGTTTACCTTGTGGATTCTTTTGTCTTTGCCCTGAAGTGGTTATTTGAACATTTTCAGAAAATTATATTGTTTCACTCCAAACTTTGTTTCCCTCTTTGAAAAGACTGAATATTGTTCAAATGAGAAAAATAAGATAAACGGTGAATTTCTGGTACCAGGTAAGGGAAAGACTTAGGACCACATACTACCTTTTACTGATATAGTGAAACATACATTCAAACATATGCTTCATGTAGGAAGATGAAACAGAGGAACACAAGTTCCTGATTACTGATAGGCATGCTGTTGCTAGCAACCAGTCTTATTTCCTCTATTGTTTCTTTATAGCCCTTATCCAGTCTCTAGTCAAACAAGGGCCAATTAAAGTCAAATTATCTGTTGGATATTATCCCAACAATTATTTTTTGTAGAACATGGATTAAGACATTTTTGTGAAGTACATTCTCTCCTTACCAATGATTAACATAGCACTAAAATTCCTATTTCCACTACATTCATATGTTGTAACATAACACTTACACTGATGAGTTATTTGTGAGGTGATTGGGATAATAACAGGTCCTATTTATATAGGCATCAAACTTTGTTCATACATTACAGCCCAATCAGTCATGTCATATTCAAAGTGAGAGAGGCATTGTACCAAGTAACTACTATCAGAAACCAAGTCTGCCAGTGCTTTCTGTACTGCTATTCCCAACTTTCAGGAGGATGAGCATTAACGTTTGTTCCTCAAACACTCTATTATATTTTTAACTTAAAACTCTAAGGTTTTTTGTTATATGAACAGGGATGCTCTAAGATGCTAACATGTTTCCCCATATTTCTTTCATTAGGATGGATTAAGTTACATTCTTGTTTGAATCTTAAAATAAATTTTCATTGCCAATTACTGTATGTATTAAATTTAAACCTACTAGAAACATGAAGTTGTTTTTTTTTGTTTGTTTCTTTATTTGTATTTCCTAAGTCAGTGATGCTCAACCTGTTTGTTGTAAAATGTTTGTGGTCATATATTAGCTATCCTGCATATTAGATCTTAATATTATGATTCAGAATAGTTAGAAAATTATCAATGAAATACTTTGTGGATGAGGGTTACTACAACATATGGGACTGCATTAAAGATGTGTAAACTAGAAAGACTGTGAAATAGAGCTCCACGGGTGGTGTAATGTCTAGTGTATCTAAAGTTCTCTAACAGGGGCGACCATATCAATCTTTCTATCCCTGTTTTGTTTGTTTGTTTGTTTTGTTTTGTTATGTTATGCTATGTTATGTTCTTTTATTTCCACAGCTGGCACCTCTATCACAGAGTTGACATGCCAAAATAGGTTGCATACTAGTCACTTGAGAAAGAATGCTGCTTCTTTTGCTCCACATGTTTATGAGTTGAGCACATGGACTTGAACAGAGATGATTGAGAGAAAGGAAACTTGTATTAAATAAATAAGACCTTTAAGAATTCTTTTCATAGGGTTGGGGATTTAGCTCAGTGGTAAAGCGCTTGCCTAGGAAGCGCAAGGCCCTGGGTTCGGTCCCCAGCTCCAAAAAAAAAAAAAAAAAAAAAAAAGAATTCTTTTCATTTCTGACCCATCTGTACATCTAGCAGTGTTATAGGAACAATCAGTATTAAGATACATATTAAAATGACCAATATATCAAATTAACTTTGCTTCTTAAAGGGATTGAAATTTGGAATATTTTACTTGTTGCTGTGACCTGTTCATAACAAGAAGAAACTTTAAAGGAAAAAGTGTGGTGAGTGTGTGTGTGTGTATGTGCGTGTGCATGTGTGTGTGCATGTGCACGTGCATGCACATGTGCATGTGTGTGTGTGAGTTGTATGTTTAGTTTTGGCTCATAGTTTAAAGTAAAAAGCCTACCATAATAGGAAAAAAATTGTAGCAACATTAAATTGCTGTCACTCTGTGTCTGCTGAAAAGAGCAGAGAATGAACAGGGAGTAGACTGAACATTTTGGACATCAAGACCAACCCACAGTAACTCAATTCCTCTATAAAAGCTCCCACTCCTATAGAATTTATCATCCTTTAAGCATTACAAGCTGGAAATTAAACATTCAAACTCCTAAACTTATGGTAGAGTTTCATACTCAAATCAAACATATAAACATGAAAGAAAAATTTGGGAAATATTTGAGACAATATATATATATATATATATATATATATATATATATATATATATATATATTATTTGTTATAGAATCTGGAACTTGTTCCTTTAAAAGGTGAGACAATTAACATTAATTAACAGATATTCAGAAGTTCTAAATATATAACAGGACGTTTGAATTTGAGAAGTAAACAGTATTAGTTTACAATCTTGTCAGTGTCCTTCAATTAATGTGTGACTCAAAGATTTACTTCCATGGAGACAAAATTTCTTCATCACTAAAATCAGGACAGTGATCACTAAGCAAAATGTAAAGTGTATTACATTACATCAAGTCCTAGTACATGAGCAGTAACATTTAAAATATTCTTTGTAGTAGCTACAAAATGTGTATTTATATCTCTGAGATCTCTCTCTCTCTCTCTCTCTCTCTCTCTCTCTCTCTTGCTCTCTCACTCTCTCACTCTGTCTTCTCCCTCAATCAAATGTAAAATATACATGCAGCAAAATCTATTAACTATGTAAAATTAAACATCACTTATAATATTTTACGGTTATATATATATATATATATATATATATATATATATATATATATATATATATATATATTACATGCCATGGAAATAAACTGGCACAGTGAGACTAAAAATGTAGACAAATCCAGACACATTTGAGCCTTTGTATTAGCAATGTTACATTAACTGATAACTGGGAGGAAAGCTATCCTTTGGTCACTTGACATTTTGAGATCCACTGACCTTTTTCTCACTAGCAATAGAATTACAGTTTTTATATGTGTGTTTACTGATCCATTCCCACTTATTTTTTTCATCTTGACATATCATGCTTGCCTCTGGGCATGCCAGTGCTTTTTCATCTTCTTGCTTTTATGTGCAGCATAAATATATGTTTAGGAGTGTCAAACATGGTGTAACCAGTCCTCCTGTAGGCTTCTGTCAATAAGACCAATGAGACATAGAACTTTTAAGTGGAAGGAAATGAGTCTATGGTGAGGAGAAATTGAGGGAGGTCCACAAGGTGTTGAAAGGAGAGGCTTTCTTTAAGATGATGGAAGAAAGGTAAGAGTGAAGTTGCAGAGGGTCAGCCTTATCAACACTGTAAATCAGAGCTCCTGATTCAGAAAGCATTAAACTATTTCTGACCACAAATACTCTATGCTCTATTGAATCTATAGTTGTGAACAAATCTTCTGGTCTTCAAACAATGTTATAGTGGTTTCTCTGTTCTATCTGTCTCTCTATTTACACTCCTGTATGTAGGAAAATATGGAGCTGTGTGAAAGTCTATGTGTAGTTGCATGAAGAGGACAAAAAATACTTTTGATGTTCCACAACATACAGCAACCTTCCCCTTTTGAATATGAGTTTCTCACTGGACTGGAAAATTGGCAAGTAGGCTGTCTTTGATTGACTCACTGAATTCAGGAACCAGGCTGGCTCCATCTGCCTGGCATTACAATTACAAATATACATCATGATATCTACCATGGTAGATTGTTTTAAAATTAATCTTTTCTTTCTGTTCCTATAATTGAATATTGAACCCCTGACCTGGTATTTACAATACAAGTTTTCTACAGTTAAACTTTCGTTCACATATATGGGATCTGAGGATGGAGCTGAGGTTCTCATGTTGTCACAGCAAGCATTTTATCTTCTCAGAACCACAATGCTTTACATATTTTTTTAGTGATAACTAGAGGATCTCTGCACCTAGGCAAACTCTCTTCTGCATTCTGACTTTGCCACTGATGTCAGGGCTCTTATGATGTGTGCAGGATACTTTCCTGGGCTCCAGTTAGCCAGTGATTCTTTTTCTTTTCTTTTTTTCGGAGCTGGGGACCGAACCCAGGGCCTTGCGCTTCCTAGGCAAGTGGTCTACCACTGAGCTAAATCCCCAACCCCGCCAGTGATTCTTTATTGTCACTCTTTGTACTCTTTTCCCCTCTGTGTTTCTAGATAATATGTTTGGGGCCTTAACTATAGTCTTGATATCCATGACTTTCACTTATATTACTGTCTTTCTTTCCTAATTCATTGACCTAGAAAATGAATAATTTACATCCTAAAAGTCTCCCATGATTCCAATTTACAATCTCTTTCTTCTCTAAGATTATCTCAAGTGGTCCCCAGTGAGAAGTTCTTATGGTCTGTTTTCCTTAGTCAGATGCAGCCCTTCAGTTCTATATCCTCATAACAGGGTCAGTGTTCATGCTCCATTTCAAACTTTAATTTTGATAAACTGAAGGGTGTTCTCCAAACTTCCAGCATACGATGTGTGAAAGTAGAGTTCTATTTCTGATATATATAAAGTTACATAAAGACCCTAGGAAGATACTTTCTTTAGTAAGGTGCCTAACATACAGACATATGGTCCAGAGTGTAGATATCCACAAATAAATGTGGGTACTCCAAGTCACAAGCCTTGAAAGTTTGTAATCCTAGGGTTACGTATTGGTTTGGATGGGCAGGGGGCAGAGTGGTATGGAGAGCTAATTGAAATTCAATTTATATCCTTTTGTAATAAAGAATTATTTATTTTATGTATATGAATGCACTGTACCTGTCTTCAGACACACCAGAAGAGGGCATTAGATTCCATTACAATTGGTTATTAGCCACCATGTGATTGCTTGGAACTGAATTCAAAACCCCTGGAAGAGCAGCCAGTGTTCTTAACTGCTGTGCCATCTCTCCAACTCCCCACCCCCAACTTAGATCTCTTATCTTCCATTTCTATGCTCAACTGACTAAAAATGGATATGTGCACATGTGCCTGGCTGTGCAAGGATACACACATGTACTTAAGGGAGAGGAAAATCTGTGATCTATCTCCTACTGCCTTTTGATGCTTGCATTATATAATCATCAGAAAGTCCACCATTTTGTCCAAAATGCCCTTTGTTTAGGTTCTGCCTTCTATGTTGACATCTCTTTGTCATTCACAGCTTCCTATATTGGTCTCTTTACACTCCTAGGTATGCTAGAGGTAAGTGGGAATTTCCTGAATTTGGGTATTCACAGTTTTTTAGACAGATTTTACTCTATACTTATTGTTTTGTATAATCTTGTAGATAAACTGATTTCAGGTACAATCTTTTTTTTTTTCAATTAATCAACAACTCTATCAATTCTTATGGGACCAACTACAAACTCAGCTTGATTATTCTTTTTCTTTTCTTTTCTTTCTTTCTTTTTCTTTTTTCTTTTTTTCTTTTTTTTTTTTTTTGAATTTCTTAGAAGTTTCAGGAAAGTACAGATGTTTGGTTAGCATATGTGACAAGCAGGATCTATAAAATACTATGTGAAATTATCATGTTTACTGCAACATTTTGACAGCTTTTGTCCTGATCCCACATTTCATATTCTTTTGAAGTGTTAGAAAGTTTATCATGCATAGTGAAAAATCAGTCAATATGTTACCATGATTCAATGTTTGTAAGCTTTCCCTTGCTGTGAGCTATGGTAAAATATAGAAATTTTCTTCTGCAATTGGGTTCTGCAAACAAAACCTGCAGAATCAGAATACAAGCATTATTCCTTGGCCTGGAATCTTACACTCTCACTCATACAACATGCAGCACTTGCTTCAAACTTAGCTCATTAGTGTCAAAAGTGGTAACACAGACACTATTCTTACAATAAATGTCATTTAAGTTTGTAAGTTTCCGTTTTTCATTGTTGTGATACAATACATCTTGAGGAAGGAAGAATTTACTTTGGTTTGCAGTTTGAGGGCATATTCCAGCACACTGTGGAACGCAGTAGGAGCTTGAGACACCTGATTGCATTGTAGCCATAGTCAAGAAGCAGACAGAAATGAAAATGCCAGAGGCTCATTAACTTCCACTCAGATATTTCTTTTTATTCAGTCCTGAAGTACATATAATGAGATAACTAAGTTCCATATAAATGTCAACTTATTTACATCACAAACAAAAAAACTACTTCATATTCATGTATCAAGAACTTTCTTGTATATAATATACTATTCTTCCAAATTTTCGATCAATATTAATCATAAAACCAAGTTTTAATGTTACACTGCATTATTGTGAACTATGATACTATTTTTATATCAATTCCTAGCATTTGTTTCATATTTTTATTATTTTGCCTATCGTAATTTCCCTTTATTTTTTCCTTTTATTGAATATTTTTTATTTACATTTCAATGTTATTCCCTTTCCTCATACCCTGGACATAAACCCACTATCCCATCCTACTTCCCTTCTTCTACAAGGGTGATCCTCTCCCCATCCAGCCCCCCTCCCCCCACCAACTTTCCCATATACTGGTGTTCCAATTCTGGAAGGACCAAGAGCTTCTCCTTCCATTGATGCCCAATGAGGCCATCCTATGTTACATATGCAGCTGGAGCCATGGGTCAGTCCAGGTGTAGTTTGTGGGTAGTGCTTTATTCCCTGGGAGCTCTGGTTTGTTGGCATTATTGTTCTTATGGGGTTGCAAGTTCCTGAAGCTCTTTTCAACCTTTCTCTAGGTACCCCAACAGGTGTTCCTTTCTCAGTTCGATGGTTTGCTGTTAGTATTCTCCTCTGTATTTGACATGCTCTGCTGTGTCTCTTAGGAGATATCTATATCCGGTACCTATCAGCATGCAATTCTTAGCTTCATTAATTTTATCAAGTTTTGGTGACTGAATAAATATGGGCCACATAAGGGACAGGTTCAATGGCCATTCATTCAGTTTCTGCTCCAAATACTGCCTCCATATTCCTTCCTATGAATATTTGTTCCCCCTTTTAAGAAGGAGTGAGGAATCTGCACTTTGTTCATCCATATTTTTGAGCTTCATGGGAACTGTGGTTTATGTCTTGGGTAATTTAAGTTTTTGGCATAAAATCCACTTATCAGTGAATGCATACCCAATGTGTTTTTCTGTGATTGGGTTACCTCACTCAGGATGATATTTTCCAGTTCTATCCATTTGCCTATGTATTCTATGAAGTCATTGTTTTTGACAGCTGAGTCATACTCCATTGTGGAGATGTACCAAATTTTCCATACCCATTCTTATGTTGAAGGGCATCTGGGTACTTTCCAGCTTCTGGATTTTGTAAATAAGGCTGCTATGAACATAGTGGAGCAAGTTCTTTGTTATATGTTGGAGCATCATTTGGGTATATGCCCAGGAAAGGAATAGCTGGATCCTCAAATAGTGCAATGTCCAATTTTTGAGGAACTTCCAAACTGGTTTCCATAGTGGTTGTAACAGTTTTCAATCCCACCAGCGATAGAGGAGTGTTCATTTTTCCTCACATCCTTTCCAGCAACTGTTGTTACCTGAGTTTTTGAGCTTATTCATTTGGACTGCTGTGATGAAGAAATTCAGGGTTGCTGTGACTTGTATTTCCCTGATGTCTATGCATATTGAACATTTCTTTAGTTACTTCTCACCAATACAATATTCCTCAGGTGAGAATTCTTTGCTTAGCACTATAGCTCATTTTTAATAGGGTTATTTTCCTCTCTGTAGTCTAACTTCTTTGTATATTTTGCACATTAGCCCTCTACCAGATATAGTTAGTAATGGTAAAGATTTTTTTCTAATCTATTGATTGCCGTTTTGTCATAATATCAGTGTCCTTTGCTTTACAGAAGCTTTGCAGTTTTATGAGGTCCCATTTGTTGATTATTCATATTAGAGCAAACACAATTGGTGTTTTGTTCAGGAATAGTTCCCCAGTGCCCATATGACTGAAACTCTTCCCCACTTTTTCTTCTATTACTTTGAGTTAATCTGGTGTCGTGTGGAGATCATCGATCCACTTGGACTTTAGCTTTGTTCAGGGCATTAAGAATGGATCGATTTGCATTCTTCTACATTTTTTTTTTCATTGAATGGTTTTAGCTCCTTTGTCAGAAATCAAGTGACCATTGGTGTGTGTTCATTACTGGGACTTCAATTCTATTCCACTGGTCTACCTGCCTATCTCTGTACCAAGACCATACTATTTTATGATTATTGCTGTGTAATATTGGTTAAGATCAAGGGTGTTGATTTCCCAGACATTATTTTATTGTTGAATACAGTGTTCGCTGTCCTGGTTTTTTTGTCATTCCAAATGAATGTGAAAATTCACTTCCTCACTCTATGAAGAATTTATTTGGAATTTTCATGGTAATTGAATTGAATTTATAAATTGTTTTTGGTTAAATGGTCATTTTTTATTATATTAATCCTGCCAATCCATGAGCATGGGATGCTTTCCCAGCTTCTGAGATCTGCAATTTCTTTCTTCAGAGACTTGAAGTACTTGTCATAAAGATCATTCACTGGCTTGGAAAGAGTCACACCAAGATATTTTATGTTATCTGTGACTATTGTGAAGGGTGTAATTTCCCTAATTTCTTTCTCAGCCTGTTTATCCTTTGAGTAGAGAAATGCTACTTATTTTTTTGTGTTAATTTTATATCCAGCCACTTTGCTGAAATAGTTTATCAAGTTTTGTAGTTTTCTGATGAAACTTTTGTGGTCACTTACTATCATGTCATCTGCAATTAGTGATGCTTTGAATTCTTCCCTTTCAATTTGTATTGTTTTGACCTACTTTCCATGTCTGATGGCTCTGGCTAGGACTTTAAGTACTATATTGAATAAATGGGGAGAGAGTAGGCAGCTTGTCTAGTCCCTGATTTCAGTTTGATTGTTTCAAGTTTCTCTCCATTTAGTTTAAAGTTAGCTAGTGGTTTGCTGTATATTGCTTTTACTATGTATAGCTATGGGCCTTGAAGTCGTAATCTTTTCATGACTTTTATCAGTGAAGACATATTGAATTTTGTCAAATGCTTTTTGAGAATGATGATGTGATTTTTTTCTTTTAGTTTGATTAGATAGTGAATTATATTGTTGGATTTCCATATATTGAAACCCCCTGCATCTCTGGGATGAAGCTTTCTTCAACATGATAGATGATCTTTTGGATTTGTTCATACATTCAGTTTGCGAAAATTTTAGACTATTATTTTTCTCTATATTCATAAGAGAAATTGGTCTGAAATGCTGTTTCTTTCTTGTTTTCAAGTGTTATTAGGGTAAAAGTGTAATTGTGGCTTTATAGAATGAATTTCATAGTGCTCCATCTGTTTCCACTTTGTGGAGTAGTTAGGACAGTATTGGTATGAGGTCTTCTATGAAGGTCTGATAGAATTCTGCACTAAACCCATTTGGTTCTGGACTCTTTTTGGTTGGTAGACTTTTAATAATTACTTTTATTTCTTTAGGATTTATGGGGATGTTTAGATGGTTTATCTGTTCCTGATTTAGCTTTGTTACCTGGTATTTGACTAGAAAATTATTAATTTCCTCCATATTTTCCAGTTTTGTTAAATATAGGCTTTTGTAGTAGGATCTGATGATTTTTTAATTCATGTCTCCCTTTTCATTTATGATTTCATTACTTTGAATACACAATCTGTGCCCTCAGGTTTGTCTGGCTAAGGGTTTACCTGTCTTTTTGATTTTTCCTAAAGAACCAGTTCCTGGTTTTACTGATAGTTTATTTTGTCGTTTTTGTTTCTTGTTGGTTAAATTCAGCCCGAGTTTGATTATTCCCTTCCTTCTACTCTTCTTGGGTGTATTTATTTATTTTTGTTATAGGGCTTTTAAGTGTGCTGTCTAGCTGCTAATGTATGCTCTCCCCTGTTTCTATTGCAGGCACTCAGAGCTATGAGTTTTCCTCTTAGCTCAGCTTTCATTGTGTCCCATAAATTTGAGTATGTTTTGCTTCACCTTTATTAAATTCTAAAAAGTCTTTAATGTTTTCTTTATTTCTTCCTTGACCAAGTTATCATTAACTAGAATTTTATTTGACTTCCATGTTGATTTCTGTTGATTTTCTTCTTATTGAAGACCAGCCTTAATTATTGATGATTTGAAGGACTGCATGGGATTATTTCTATGTTCCTCTGTCTTTTGGGGGCTGTTTTGTGACTGATTATCTAGTCAATTTTGGAGAAGGTATCATAAGGTGCTGAGAAGAAATTACATGCTTTTGATTTAGAATGAAATATTCTATAAATATCTGTTAAATCTATTTGGTTCATAACTTCTGTTGGTTTCTCTGTCTATATTTAGTTTCTGTTTCCATGAGCTGTCAATTGATGAGAGTGGAGTCTTGATATTTCCTACTATTATTGTATGATTTGTGCCTTAGTAAGGTTACTTTTATGAATGAAGGTGCCCTTGATTTTGGAGCATGGATATTTAGGATGGAGAGTTCATCTTGGTGGGTTTTTCCTTTGATGAATATGAAGTATCCTTCCTTATCTTTTTTGATGTATTTAGATTGAAAATCGATTTTATTCCATATTAGAATGGCTACTCCAGAACATTCACTTGGAAAGTTGTTTTCCAGGCTTTTATTCTGAAGTACAGTCTGCATTTGTCTCTGATGCGTGTTTCCTCTATGTAGCAAAATGCTCAGTCCCCTTTACATATCCAGTCTGCTAGTCTATTTCTTTTATTGGGGAATCACATCCACTGATGTTAAGAGATATTATGGTATAGTGATTGTTGCTTCCTGTTATTTTTGCTGTTAGAGGTAGAATTGTGTTTGTTTGTCTCTCTCTCTCTCTTTCTCCTTTTTTTGGTTTTGTTATAAAGAGATTACTTTCTTGTTTTTTCTAGGGTGTAGTTTCCTTCCTTATGTTGGGATTTTCCATCTATTAGCATTTGTAGGGCTGGATTTATAGAAAGATATTACGTAAATTCCATTTTGTCATGGAATACCTTGGTTTCTCCATCTATATTAATTGAGAGTTTTGCTGGATATAGTAGTCTGGGCTGTCATTTGTGTTCTCTTAGTATCTGTATGACAACTGCCCAGGATCTTCTGGCTTTAATAGTTTCTAGTAAGAACTCTGGTGTAACTCTGATAAGTTTGCCCGTATATGTTACTTTACTTTTTCCTTTACTGTTTTTAATATTCTTTCTTTGATTTATGCACTCCTCTTTTGGCTATTATGTGACAAGAGGAATTTCTTTTCTGGTACAATCTATTTGGTGTCCTGTGTGCTTCTTGTATGTTTATGGGCATCTTTTTTTAGGTTAGGAAAGTTTTCTTCTATAATTTTTTTGGATATATTTACTGGCCTTCTGCTCCCACCAGTGGGGACTCAGTTATATAGGGTTACTTCATGGTGGTGAAGTGTGCACCTGGTATGTGGCACCATAATATTCCCATCATTGACGCTTCCACAAGCCACTGATTTTCCAGACTGAGTTATAGGCTATATTTAGGGTAGAGAAGTCAAGGCCAGCCATGCACGACCCAAGGGGAGTATCACACTCCCTGGTTGTCTCAGCCTCTTCACAATGGAGTCGGTGGTAATGGACCGAGACCTGCTTGGCAGCTGAATCCACCTGGGCCTTGATATAATCAGTTAACTTTCTAAGCACCCGTGGACCAAAGGAGACAAGTAGCAGGAGTCCTATAAAGAAACCCAGGATACTGGGTAGAAGAGTGGTTAGTAGGGGAGAGGCAGAAAACCATTTTTTATACCAGACTTCACTCTTTTCTCTTTCTCTTTGTCTCTTTCGTAGGCTTTTTCTAACTGGTTGTAGGCTGTTTTCTACTAATCTGTCTTATCGGCATAAAAGCAACCCTCCTCCATGAGGGCCCCACAAAGACCTCACTGTTGGAGAAAGAGAAGATCTAATCCCCTACTATTTTGTAGAACAACCTCAGTCAAGGAAGTGACTGAACTTTAAGATAGGTTATTCCTTGATGAAGATCACCAATTTCCCTGTCTATGGCAGCACTGTGCTGATGATAACTCTGTTTTGAGGTGATCAGGGAGGCAACCCCGGTTCCTGTCCCCACAACTGACAGGTCTAGGACTACTGCAAGAGTCATGGTGGTGATGGATTCTCTCTTGGTATGCGTGGAGGTGCCTCTTTCTCAGAACTGCAGGAACTCAAGATTGGGCCAGGGATCTCATGCTGCGGTCGTGGAGTTGGCAGACACCACATCTCTGGCACCATTAAGAATCACCCAGGTATAGTTGAAGATCTGGTGAAGCAATGTAGCAAGGGAAAACGTGATGAAGCTTCCAAGGATCCAGATGAAGGGGAACGTGGTCAGCATGGTCTATAATTAAGCATAGTTAGACTTTTCCTCAGGGTTTTCCCTGGGTGGAATAAAGTCTTATCAAGGTGCTCAGGTAGCCAACGGATGCCCCCAGTCTTTGAATCATAAATACAGGCTGATCCAAGTCCCCAAATGAGGATCGGATCAGGGCCAAACCATTGGTATGTTAATAGGCCCCTCCATAGGACTCGTGCATATTAATAAGAAGTATGGGGGTGCCATAGGCAGTCTGCTGTAGTTTTTCCATACTTGTCCAAGACAAGGTAGTTAAGGATAAAGAGTGCATGATTTATTAAATTTTTGTGATCAGCAGGGAGGGGGGAATAATATTTCCCCATTTGACTGTATTTTATGGATCATATTTTTAAGGATTTTGGGAACTCTTTCAACTATACCCTGTACCTGAGGATTATAAGGAATGCCCATGACATGTTTAATTCTGAGTTGGGAAAAAAAGTCTTTAAAATTAGAACTAGTATATCTAGGTCCATTATCTGTTTTAACAATCTTAAGTTGAGGTAAAACTGTGAGGCTAGCCAGAACATGCCTCATCACATGTTTGGTGGCCTCCCTGTCTGCAGCGATGAATAGATAAAGCCGCTAAGGGTATCAGTGGTTACATGAATATATTTTATTTAGCAAAGGAGGGAAGATGGGTGAAATCCATTTGCCAGAACTCTCCAGCAACCAGCCCATAGGGGTTGACCCCTAGGTGGGGGGGTCAGGCAATAGGATTACACAGCCATTGTAATCACGGACTATTTGGCAAGCCTGTTCATGGGTGATCTTATATTTAATCCTAAGGGTTTGTGCACTAAGGTGATTTAAGTCATGTGCTTTTTGGGCAAGTGTAAGGGACGTAGATAAGGCCCCCAAGCCAAGGCCACGAGCCAGGTCAGGTGATCAATGGTGTCATTACCATCGGACAAGGGGCCTGGCAACCTGGTATGTGCTCGATGTGTCCTACAAAGAAGAGGCAAGAAGGCCTATGAATATACTTTGTAAGGTGGCAAACAGGGGGGCAGCATTGGTGTTAGGCCGAATATAGGGCACTGTTTCTAACAAGGAGATAGAATAAGCAAGGTATAAGATATCTGTATATAGGATAAAGGGTGCATCGGGCAGTGCACAAAATACTGTGGGGACAGCTTGAAGTTCTTCCAGCTGAGTGGAATCTAAAGGGGTAAAGAACTGTTGTATTTAACCATCAATGGAAAATGTGGCTTGTCCATTAGAGGAGCTGTCTCTAAAGGAAAGGTTGACTCCTGACATAGAGTGATTATCACGTGTTACCTTTGGAAAGACCACTGGTACTGTAATTTTGTGAAAAAATTGTATCAACTTATATGAGGGGTAATGATTATCTATCTTACCCTGAAAGGCAATGCAGCTAATTGTCCATGTCGTCTACATGTTGACTGAGCCAAGAGACCTGGGAGGGGCTATAGGGTAAGATTAAAGCATCAGGGTCCCTTCCAAGAGCTTATGGGACTGTTCTCTTTCAAGATGTATGATTTGTGCCACCAGCAAGGGATGCGTGGAAAGTAGCCTATTAGAGGAGGAGGGTAAATGTATCCAGTAAAGAGGATTTTGCTGCCAAAAAAACTGCTGTTGGGGAAAAGGGGGTAGGAAGGACATCATTGGACAATGTCAAGAATACCAGTGAAAAATCACAAGGAGGAGCTTCCTGTTTCTCAAGATTGTTTAACTCTATGGTCCCCTAGTTCCTGGGAGAAGCTTCCTGCTTCTCAAGGTTGTTCTCTAAGGTTTTAATCTAACTTTATGGTCAGCTATTTCCTGGGAGAGAGTTGCCGAATCAGCTGATGTAATTACCCATTTTATAGCCCTAGGAGAGACTTCCTGGAACATACAATTCTGGGGCCTAACCTGTTTTTGTTTGTTTGTTTGTTTTTGTTTTTTTTTTTTCTTCTGCAATAAACTTTGTATATAAGGTCCAATTTTAAAACTTTTACCTTTCATTCCCTACTTCTTTTACTGGCTAGTTCTAATCATAGAACTAAATTAAAACATGATATTGCTGACATAACATCAAAATCTGAACAGCACTTATTCTTTCTCTAATGAAGGTAAATAGCTTATTTAACACACATGGACTTATAATCAGAAACAGAAGCAAAATTAAGAAGGGTCACATAAGGGAAGATATCAGAGTAGTCATCCAAGGAGATTTACTAAACCAGCTCTCAAACTATCCCTGATGCGCTTCTCGGTCTCTTTGTCTTTTGTCTAACCTCTTCTTAAGTTTACTCATGCAGTCTTTAATTACTCCTGAATGGTCTACATAGAAGCAACATTCTTCTTTTAGTGTGGCACACAGACCTCCTTCTTTAAGGAATATCAGGACTAATCTTCTCTTATTCTGAAGGACTACCTCTGAGAGGGGGGTTGGGGATTCTCGGAGGTCAGCTACAAAGCCTTTTTTTACTCTTTTTATATCTAAGTCAATGGCAGTTCTGAATTCTTCATAAGCCTTATGTTGCAGGGCTATAGCAGATGTCCTTGTAGCTGCCCTTGCAGCACCTAGACTCTGCCTTAAGATAGCCCTAAGTAATTCTCAACTCTCTTTTGTGTCTTAGTAAGTCTTTAGCATTAGTATTCCAATCTGGACACTATCTGAACCTACACACAAAGGTCATGACCGCCTTTTAAAACATTTAAACTTATACGGGTTGTGAAGCCTGAGGCACAATCCCAAGAACTGTAAGGAGTAATAACATATGCAATATTATATCATTTGCAATAGAAATTAAACCTATCCCAACACCTACTTCGATGGAACCCAGGGCAAACATGATATTCTTGTTTCTCAAGAACACTCCTCAACTGAGCATTTTAGATTTCCTGTAACAGCTACTAACAAGCTTCTCAAGTGGGATAATGAGACAACAAGAAGAGAGTCCACGCAGAAAGACAGTCCAAAGATTTACAGGTCAAAAAAAAAAAAAAAGTGCGCACAAAAGTAAAAAATAAGCTGCTGCCACAAGTTTGGCACAAAACTGAACTGATTCAGATGGGAACTTCCATGATCTCACCAAAGATGGATGAAAGGGATCAGATTCCATATCACTCCTCCTTCCCAACCAGAATCATCCCATTGTCAAATTCACAAGTAACACAAAACAGAGACCTAAGACACACAAAGACCACTCTGGAAATACAGAAGGCCTGGAGGGCGGGTCTTTTCTCCAATCCAGGAGAATCACCGAATCCTCACCAGCCCCCAGGGAGGAATTTCCCAGGCGTCCCTAGGGTCCCTAACCTCCTGGGATGTCTCCCCGGGCAGCACAATCGGTGAGCCCCTGGCACGTCTACTGCTCACACTTGCGTCTACTCTGACACACAAGCCTCTGTCTCAGCCTGAGATGGGAGCAACTGCAAAACCAGAACTCCAGAACTCACGAGCAAACTCAGACCCAGAGTAGCAAATACAGACCCAGATTTTAGCCGGCACAAAACACAAAGATACAAAGACACAGACACTATCTCCTGAATTGGAACCACCTCGGATCCTTTTTCTTACAATAAGTCATTTAAACACTTTCCAACCTTGTGCCATCTATAGGAGCTAATATCTGATCCTTCAATAATAAACCAAGATCAAGTTTCTGCCACAAAGAAAAAAAATTAACGAGATCCTTTTTCTTAACTCTTACTCCCCTTTCCCTGAGAGAGGCCTTAAGGTCTTTAATAAATACTGCCTCCTTAGACATTTTTTACCCATTCTCAATTAGACAGAAAACTCTTACCTGGTACATCTTTCGTTCATGTGTGGTGAGAGTGTGGGGCAATGAACACTAGATCGCACGGCTACTTTCACTTTATCTGCGTTTGTTTCTAGACAAATACCCAAGATCCTCAACTTCTTTTTCTGTCTGGTGAAGGTCCGTACCTCAAGCCACATGTTGGGCACCACTTGCCCCTGACAGTGGGAACTCAGTTATTGGTGGGGATCGAGGGGTACCCATACCTGTGGGCAAGAAAGAGATTCGAGACCAAGCAGTGTCCTTATCAAGGTCTGTTTAATGAGAAGAGTGTACAGCATTTAAAGCTCTGAAGCAGAAACAGAGGCTTAGGGAGGGGGGAGTGCTAGGAAGTGCCCAAGGACATAAGGTGAATCCTTAAACCCCAAGATGTTCTTCTTCTTTGACAAGGTCAAGCCCTTCTCAGGAATCTGCTCAGGACAGGGCTGTCGCTTTGCCCAGTTGGCAGTCTGGTCCCGGACTGCCCTCTAAGTTGGAAATCTTCACTCTTCTATATCTATTATCTGTAGGTTTGATCTTCCCATTGTGTCCTTGTATTCTGTTGGTGATGCTTGCATCTGTGACTCCTGATTCTTTTCCTAGATTTTCTATCTCCAGGATTGTCTCCTCTTGTGCCTTCTTTATTGCTTCTATTTTCGTTTTTAAATTCTGGACCGTTTTTTTCAAGTCCTTTACCTGTTTGATTGTCTTTTCCTATAATTCTTTAATGTGTTTTTGTGTTTCCTTTTTAAGTGATTCTACTCGTTTATTTGCATTGTCTTGTATTCCTTTAAGGGAGTTAGTTATTTATGTCCTTCTTAAAGTCACTCATCATCCTGAAATAGTATTTTACTTCTAAATCTTGCTTTTGTGGTTTGTTTGGATATCCATTGTTTGCTTTGGTGGGAGAACTGGGCTGTGATGATGCAAGTAGTCTTGGTATTTGTTGCTTATGTTCCTGCACTTTCATCTCACCATCAGGTTTTCTCTGTTGTTAGCTTGTCTTGCTGTCTCTGACAGTGGCTTGGTCCTCATGTAGGCCTGTGTGTCAGCACTCCTGTAGACCTGTTTTCTTTCAGCTGGATCTGGGAAGAGATAGCTCTGGTCTCATGTATGTAGGTGCTCCTTGTGACTTGCTTTCAGGTCTGTGCACAGCCAGACACCTGAAATGTCTTGCCCCTGAGTGCTCTTAGGTCCTTGTTCTCAGGTGACACAGATGGCACTAGGTGATTTCCTCTTGGGTCAAGAATGTGGGCAGAAAGTATTTGTCAACTCTTAGTTCTCAAGAGTGTCTGCACTTCTGAGCCTCCAGTTCTATCCCGCATGGGATTTGCATGCAGGGCACTATATGACTAGTTCAGTTCAGTTCCAGTCAGAGTCAAGAACCAGCAGATTATGCTGACTGCTCCTATATTTCTGTATCCACAGGAACTCTGCAGTTTCCACTTGGGACAGGGATGTGGGCATATGTTGGCAGAAATAGCTGTCTGTCCTGTGGTCTCAGGTCTTTCCAGAGGTCACTTCACTTCCCCACTGAATTTTGGTGCAGGAAGTTGTGGAAATGGTTCAGTTTAGTTCTGGGCACAGCCAGAAACTGGAATTTCCCTGTCCCAGAAGACTTCTGCATTTTGTTTTGTTTTGTTTTGTTTTGTTTTTTTCTGTCCTGAGTAGAATGTGCCAATTCACATGGAGCAAAAAAGTTGGTTTTACCTCTGTTATCAAGTATGCAGCTACTCCTGGTGACTGGCTTTCAGCTCTGGGCTCAGGCAGAAATTGAAATTCTCCTGCCCCTGACTGTTTCTAGGCACTAGGCTATTTCCTCTTGGGTCAGGAATATGGACAGGGAAGAGTCTCCTCTGAGTTCCCAGGAGTGCCCACATTTCAAAGGGTCCAGCTCTCTCCCCCATGGGATTTTGGTTTTAATTTGCCTTTAAAGTTAATACAAATAACAACTTATAATAAATAGTAACAAAACATGTTTTTAAGTAAGCAAGATTCAGGGTGTATTTTGTTCATTTTTTTAGTGAATGAATTTTCTGTAAGTGCATAGTAAAGTAATTACAGATTATCTGATTTTATTTACCCCAAAATATGGAAATGAGTTGCATTAATATCTCAGAATTTTATGCTCTTGAAGTTGTCACCAGAATGGTATTCTGTCAATGCAAATGGTCCTACAGTAATGTACCTTGTAAGACCCATGGATTATTGTAGAAAGGGAAGTAAAAAGCCCCAGAAAGGACATCAGGGCTTTCCATTCACTTTACATTTTGTTAGATCCTGAAGGCCATATCTACTTTTATGATTACTAGGGGACTCCAATAATAAAATGATCTTCAAAAGAAATGAATTTGAGGTTATGTGTCTAAAAGACATATAGACAGTACTGTAGAAATAACATCTAATATATACAAAGCAATTCAAGACGTTAGACTCCAGAGAGCCAAATAACCGTGTTAAAAATGGGGTACAGAGCTAAACATAGAATTCTCAGCTGAGGAATTTTTAATAAATGAGAAATACCTAAAGAAATATTCAACATCCTTATTCATCAGGGAAATGAAAATCAAAACAGTGCTAAAATTCCACCTCACACCAGTCAGATTGCCTTAGATCAAAAACTCAGGTGAACAAGGATATGGAGAAAGAGCAACACTCTTTCATTTTTGGTGGGATAGAAAGTTCATACCATTCTGGAAATCAATCTGGAATTTCCTAAGAAAATTGGACACTGCACTACCTGAGGACCCAGCTATATCACTCCTGGGCATATACTCAAAAGATGCTCCAATACGAAACAAAGAAACATGCTCCACTATAATCAAAGTAGCCTTATTTATAATAGCCAGAAGCAGGAAAAGACTGACATACCCTCCAACAGAGGAATGGACATAAAAAAATGTGGTACATCTACACAATGGAGTGCTATTCAGCTAACAAAAACAATGACTTCATGAAATTCATAGGCAAGTAGATGGAACTAGAAAATATCATCCAGAGTAAGGTAAACCAATCACAAAAAAACACACATGGTATTGACATACTAATAAGTGAATATTAGCTCGCAAACTCAGGTTTCCTAGACATAATCCACTGACCACATGAAGCTCAAGAAGAAGGATCACCAAAGTGCAGATGCTTCACTCCTTCTTCAAAGGGGGAACAAATATTCATAGGAGTGCATATGGAAAAAATGTTTTGAGCAGAGACTGAAGGAATTGCCATTCAGAGCCTGCCCCACTTGAGGATCTACCCCACATTCATACATACATACATACATACATACACACACACACACAAACACACACACACACACACACACACACACACACACACACAAATCTGTACATACATCCACCAAAACTAGACAATATTGATGATGCCAAGAAGTGCATGCTGACAAGAGCCTGATATAGTGTTCTACTGAGAGGCTCAGCCCGAGCATGACAAATACAGAGGCTAATGCTAGCAGAAAACCATTGACCTGAGACTGGGTCCCTTTTCAAGGAATTAGATAAAGGACTGAAGGAGCTGAAAGGGCTTGCCACCCATTAAAAACAACAATACCAACCAACCAGAGCACCCAGCGATAAAACACTAACAAAGAGTACGTATGGACCAACCCATGGCTCCAGATGCATATGTAGCAGAGGATAGCCTTGTTGGGCATTAATGGAAGTAGAAGCCCGTGGTCCTGCCAAGGCTGAAGCCACCAGTGTTGGGGAATGTCAGGGCAGGTAGGTGGGAAGGGAGGGTGTTTGGGGAGGGGGAACATTCTTATAGAACAACGCCAAGTGGATAGTACAGGGGGCCTATGGACAGGAAACAAGGAAACAGAATACTATTTGCAATGTAAATTAGAAATATCCAATAAAAAATAAAGATAACATATGGAGGTAAGAAGATATGAGAACTAGCTGAGAAAACCTATGAGAAACTTAATATATCTGGACCTCATATTAATCTGTGTGTGTGTGTGTGTGTGTGTGTGTGTGTGTGTGCTTGCAGCCAATCGTGAGAACATGCGTGTGTATCTGTGTGTTTAAGTGTTTGTGTGCACATGTGCATGTGTTTGTCTGCATGTGTGTGAAGGCTAGAGGCCAGCTTCTTTCTGGTGTTGTTCTTCAGGACCTGTCTACTTTGAAAAAAAAATATAAATATATATATATACACACACACACACACACACACACACACACACACACACACACACACACACATATATATATACATATTATACAGTTTTCTGCCTGCATATATGCTTGTAGGCCAAAAGATGGCAGAGCTCATTACAGATGGTTGTGAGCCACCGTGTTTTTGCTAGTAATTGAACTTATAACCTCTGGAACAGTACTCTTAACTTCTGAGCAATCTTTCAGGCCACACCTTGAATTTTGAGACAGTTTCATTAAGATTTAGTAGTCATGGAGTTTAGTAGGCTGGTTATGCAGAGACCTCCAAGGGTCTACTTGCAACTTCCTTCTTAGTACTGGCATTAAAAGTTCATACACCTATGTGTGATATTAGCCAAAGTACATGGAATCATAATTATTAGATCATTATATAGCTATAATTTTCAGATTCTGTTTTAATTAGAATGTCAATATGAAGTTATAGAGAAAAAAAGAAAATCCAAATAAAGTAAGATAATGTTAAAAGCTTTCTACTGTGCCTCAGAAAAATTGAGTATGTGTTAAGTGCTAAAGTTTAAATATGGCTTCCCATTAGGGTTCAGGTGATGAATATATGGGCCCCAGTATGCTTACAATGAAGGTAGCATACAGGGATATTCAGATGATCCAGTAGGCATGTGTGTCTCTTCGTCAATCATAATGACCAGACTTTCATTCTTAGCCCTACTAGACAGAGTTCCCTCTCTGGCAGGAATGATGTAAATGTCTATAATACCAAGCTCCTGGTAGAGTGGGAATAGGAGACAGCTCGTTAACAAGATCGAAAAATAACATCAATTGCTGCTAAGTTTCATGTTACTGTGAAGTCAGATGATTGCAAATGGCTGCCTATTGCAAATGCCTATGTTAGTTGTAATTTACAGTGATTTTTGAGGCAAAATTGGCTATGAAGTGTTCAAGCACTTCAATGGGCAACGTCCAATTGCTACTTATTTCAACAAGTGGTAGCTATTGGACAGAAATCTAAGTCAGATGAGGAAGAAGTTAGCAAAAATCACTGTTCCCTTTCTGATTCAAATGACAATTTCATTTGTGAAGCCATTGAGTTAAAGTTAAAGTGTTGATTCTGAAAATGAAAGAGAGTGTTGGAAGAAGACTGCATTCTCTGTCCCTCAACTAAGTGATAGGGGAGATGCTGTTTTGATTGATGATGTTTCAAATATGAAACATGTGTCAGCAAATTTGGATTTAAGCTTTAGTAAGGATGATAAAGTGGTAGTGAACATTCCAGGCCATATAACTGAATAAATCATTTGCACAGATATTTCTTTTCTTATTTAGGAGGGAAGATTTCTGGCAGAATTTGAGAAAAAAACCAAAAGTATATACTCATCAAATGTGCGAAGAAAAGCCGAACAGCTATTATACTAAGAATTTCTGGGATGACACTGTTAATGAAATGAAAAATTGTATTGGTCTCACTATATACATAGAATATTTGTGTATAAAACTAAGATATCAGAATAACTGGCCAAGTGTGAGAATGTATTTTATTGCTTCTGGTTTATGAGCAGGATGAGGACATTGGCAAAGCAGAGGCCAATACTGAGTACTAGTGTTCTTGCATCTATCTGTTTCATTGCACGATTGCAGATTCCTGCTCTGGGTTTCTGCCTTGGATTCCTTCAGTGATAAATTCTAATTTACAAGGTATAACATATTTTCTTCTTTTGTTCCTGTCTCTATTGCCCAAAAAGGAAAAAAAATAGAATATAAAATGAGAACCTTGCTAATTGAGCCATATCCCTAACATATCAGTGACATTTTAACCCTCATTAAATATACAATGGTACTTATCTGTCTTTGCATAATTTAGCTTTTAAGTACTTGTTGTGCTAACATTTATTAAGTGGTGGCATGATTATAAATGAAATCTTTACATTGTAGTTTATTCAAGGGTACTCAAGGGAGCATTGTTCAGGAAAATGCTCTTCCCATAAAAGGTTACGGTAGGCTACTCTACTTTCCAATAAACATAAGAATAGTATAAGCCTCGATATTCATAAGGGAAATTGGTCTAAAGTTCTCTTTCTTTGTTGGGTCTTGTGTGGTTTGGGTATAAGAGTAATTGTGGCTTCATTGAAGGAATTCGGTAGCACTCCATCTGTTTCAATTTTGTGGAATAGTATAGAGAGTATTGGTATGAGGTCTTAAATGAAGGTCTGATAGAATTCTCCACTGAACTCATGTGGACCTGGGCTCTTTTTGGTTGGGTGACCTTTAATGATTGCTTCTATTTCTTTAGGAGTTACGGGGTTGTTTAAATGGTTTTTCTGTTTTTGATTTAACTATGGTACCTGGTATCTGTCTAGGAAATTGTCCATTACCTACAGATTTTTAAGTTTTGTTGAATATAGGCTTTTGTAGTAGGATCGTATGATTTTTTGAATTTCCTCTAAGTCTGTAGTTATGTCTCCCTTTTCATTTCTGATTTTGTTAACTTGGACACACTCTCTGTGTCCTCGAATTAGTCTGGCTAAGGGTTTATCTACTTGTTGATTTTCTCAAAGAACCAACTTTTGTTTCTGTTGATTCTTTCTATGGTCCTTTTTGTTTCTACTTGGTCGATTTCAGCTCTGAGTTTGATTATTTCCTGCCTTCTACTCCTCCTGGGTGTATTTGCTTCTTTTTGTTCTAGAGCTTGTAGGTGTGCTGTCAAGCTGCTGACATATGCTGCCTCCTGTTTCTGCAGGCACTCAGAGTTAGGAGTTTTCCCATTAGCACAGCTTACATTGTGTCCCATAAGTTTGGGTATGTCTTCCTTTCATTTTCATTAAATTTTAAGAAGTCTTTAATTTTTTCCTTTATTTCTTCCTTTACAATATTATCATTGTTCAATTTCCATGTATATGTGGGTGTTCTTCCCTTATTGTTGTTGAAGACCAGCTTTAGTCCTTGGTGGTCTGATAGGAAGCATGGGATAATTTCTATCTTTCTATATCTATTGAGGCCTGTTTTTTGACCAATTATATGGTCAATTTTAGAGAAAGTACCATGAAGTCTTTAGAAGAATATATATCTTTTTGCTTTAGGATAGCATGTTCTGTAAATATCTCTTAAGTCCATTTGGTTCATGACTACTCTTATTCTTTCTATGTCTCTGTTTAATTTCTCTTTCCATGACCTGTTCATTGATAAGAGTGGGGTGTTGAAATCTCCTACTATTATTGTGTGAGGCGCAATGTGTGCTTTGGGCTTTAGTAAGGTTTCTTTTATGTATGTAGCTGCCCTTGTATTTCGAGCATAGATATTTAAAATTGAGAGTTCTTCCAGGTGGATTTTTCTTTGATGAATATGAAGTGTCCTTCCTTATCGTTTTTGATGACTTTTAGTTGAAAATCGATTTTATTTGATATTAGAATGGCTATTCCAGCTTGCTTCTTCAGACCATTTGCTTGGAACATTGTTTTCCAGCTTTTCACTCTGAGGTAGTGTTTGTCTTTGTCTCTCAGGTGGGTTTCCTGTAGGTAGCAGAATGCACGGTCCTCATTGCATATCCAGTTTGTTAAACTATGTCTTTTTATTGGGGAGTTGAGACCATTGATGCCGAGAGATATTAAGGAATAGTGATTATTGCTTCCTGTTTTATTCATATTTGGATGTGAGATTATGCTTGTGTGCTTTTGTTCTCTTTGTTTTGTTGCCAAGAAGATTTGTTTATTGCTTTTTATAGGGTGCAGCTTTCCTCCCTATGTTGGGCTTTACCATTTATTATCCTTTGTAGGGCTGGATTTGGTGAAAGATATTGTGTAAATTTGGTTCTGTCATGAAATATCCTGGTTTCTCCATCTATGCTAATTGAGAGATTTTCTGGATACTGTCATCTGTTCTGGCAAATGTGGTTTCTTAGGGTTTGTATGACATCTGTCCAGGAACTTCTGCCTTTCATATTCTCTGGTGAGAATTCTCGTGTGATTCTGATAGGTCTGCATTTATACGTTTTGTAGGGAGCTTCGACAGGCTGCACCTCAAAGATGGCGCTGGTTTCCACCTTCCACCCTCCCAACGGTGAGTGTTCCTTGTAGTAAACAAGTCGTTATATGGCTATGCCTGCCTGGCATGCTAGCTTCTGCATAGTGACAGCTTATCTGCATGACCCACGTGGCTTGCTGGGATTGGCCAGAGCTAGCTATTTAAATGTGGTGCGGGGGTTCCCCGGGGTCAGAAGATTGTATCAAGATTTCTGAGTAACACTGCTTGAAAAAGATCTCCTCTGGGCCTGTCTTCCTTGCTGGTTGAGGTTGGATGCAGCAAGTGGTGGTCCGTACGGGGAACTCCTGAGATCAGAACTTCTTGCAGTCAGGGCAGCGCTGGACATTTCCCAAGATAAGGTGGGACCATAAGGACCACGGGAAATAAGCGGCTATAAAGTCTCAGGTTAGTGAGCAAGTACCAAAAGTAAAGTTCATGGTAGTGGTGAACTGAAATAAAGTTCGCGGTAGCAGGGAAACGAAAGTAAATTTTGCGGTAGCAGCGAACTGAAAGTAAAGTTCACGGTTGCAGTGAACCGAAAGTAGCAAGACGTGTGGTGAATTTAGCCTTAGCAGCTTAGAAAGATTTTGTCAGGGGGACCTCACAGCCTCGTCCAATTTTTCAGACTCTTCAAGAGCTGTTTGAGCAAAAGAAACTAAAAATAAAAATGAGCACCATAGAGAGATTTCTGAGTGAATGTGATGCCATTGCACCCTGGTTCGCAGTCTCTGGTAATCTTACTGTGGCAAGTTGGGAAAAATTAGGGAAAGACATTGATTTTGCCTGGGAACAGGGGATTATAAGACCTCGGGTTCGTCAGTGTGGTGCTTAGTGCATAGTTGCCTTGAGGATCAAAAATGTTGTCAGGCAGCTATAGAGAAGGGTCAAGCTGCCCTAGAAATGCTTCAAGAGAAGAGGTCAGAAAAGCAGGGAAGCGCAAAGGAGACAGACTCAGAAAAGACAGATACAGAGGAGGAAACAGATGAAACAGATTCAGAAGAAGAGTTACAAGAGTTGATAGAACAATGTGGAAACAGTCTCTAAGGAATAGACAGAATAAGAAAAGGAAAAAGCCTAATATGGCGGAGGAACCTCCTGGGCAGTTCCCCTCGGCTCCTCCTCCCTGCAATGTTGTAGAGGGAGGAAGTAGAGTTTTGGGTAGTACATTCTGCCCAGAAGTGTGGAAGGCACTCCGCACAGAACTACATCTGGCCTATACTGTCTATGTGGATGCTAATCAAAAAAGATATCATGAGCCTCTTGATTTCAAGATGATTAAAGCCTTGGCTGAGTCAATGAGAACATATGGTATCACTGCCTCCTTTACTATTGTTCAGATAGAGGCTCTGCACAGCTTTTCCATGACTCCCAATGATTGGACCAACTTGGCGTGAGCGTGACTCAGTCCAGGGCAGTATCTAGATTAGAGAGCTTTTCTAATTGAATATGCCAATGAACAGTCTTCTTCCAATTTGGAGGCAGGAAATTAGAGGGTAAATGTTTGTTTATTGACCCTGAAAAAGTACAAAAGGGCAATCTTGTAAATTATTTAGGAGCAAAAGTAAGCCCTTATACCATTCAACCCCAGAAGGTTGAATTGAGGAAAGATAATCTTAAGACTCTTAATGATTTTCAAAAATTACTAGGAGATATGAACTGGGTCAGATGTTATTTGAAATTACCAAATTATGAATTAAAACCATTGTATAATACTTTAGTTGGGGATTTGGCCTTGGATTCTCCTAGATAATTGACTGAGGAAGCAAGGGAAGCTTTAAAGAAGGTTGAAAAAGGATTACAGGTTGCAATTTTACATCGAAGGAAGGATGCAGACATTGTGCTATGCATTCTAGCCACCTACATGCATCCCACAGAATTGTTGTGGCAAGATGGCCCTCTGCTTTGGGTTTATCCCAGAGCTTCTCCAACTAGATCAGTAGAGTAATATCCTACAGCAGTTGCAGGATTAGCCCTGAATGGGATCCAACAGTGCATACAATTTTTTGGTGTTTCCTCAACCTCGATCATAGTGCCCTATACAGGTCAGCAGATAAAGATCTTGTGTGGCACTGTGGATGATTGGGCTTTATTATGATGAGGATTCTATGGAGAGATAGATAGTCTATTATCCAAAACACCCTTTGCTATTCCTCTTTAAGGAACATCCCGTGATCTTTCCTAAGGTTACCTCCAGTGTTCCTATACAGGGGGTGCCAAACATTTTTACAGATGGATCCAAAAATTACTGTGGAGCCTATATGGTTGACAATCAAGAGCCAATTTTGTGTCAATATCAACCCGGCTCTCCACAAGAAATTGAACGCAAAATTGTGCTGGAACTTTTTAAAAATTGTTCTTTTGCCTATAATTTGCTCTCTGATTCATCATATGTTGTTAATGCAGTTAAGATATTAGAAGTGGCTGCCCCTATTAAAATTAGCAGTACAGTATGCCAGCTGCTGAGGGAACTTTAGGAATTGATCTGGAAAAGAGGTCACAAGTTTTTTGTCCAACATATTAGAGCTCATACAGGTTTGCCTGGTCCTCTCAGTGAGGGAAATGATATTGTGGATAGATGTACCCGAATGGAGTTTATCTTCTTAAGCTCATCATTGGATCAAGCCCGACAGTTTCATCAACAATTTCATGTGCCTGCTAAAACCTTACAGCGGAAGTTTCATGTGTCTCGAGCAGATGCTCGACAGATAGTTTTAGGATGTCAACAGTGTATCACTTTCCATCATCCCCCTAGTGTGGGGATTAATCCCAAGGGCTTAATGACGTTAAAGATTTGGCAAATGGATGTAACTCACATATCTGGATTTGGGATTCTAAAATACATTCATGTTTCTGTGGATACTTGTTCAGGTGTCATTGATGCTACCCCTATGAGTGGGGAAAAGGCAAGCAATGTTATTGGACATTGCCTAGAAGCCTGGGCTGCTTGGGGAAAGCCTCAACACTTAAAAACTGATAATGGCCCAGCATACACTGCCCAATCTTTCAAATCCTTTTGTAAACAGACGGATGTACAGTTGAGCTATGGCTTGCATTATATTCCCCAAGGTCAAGGTATTATTGAGCGAGCTCATTGTACATTAAAGTAATGTATAATTAAACAAAAAGGGGGGAATAGGGCATGGCAGAACTCCTAAGGAACAGATATCCTTATCCCTTTTTACTCTTATTTTTTTAATTTTGGATGATGATGGGCTTTGAGCCGCTGACCCACATCACTGTTGGGCGGGCACTTTGAAAGGTTATGTGAAATGGAAAGATGTGATCACTGGCTTATGTCACGGGCCAGATCCCGTGTTGGAGTGGGTGAGAGGGTCTGTTGGTGTGTTTCTTCAGGAAACGGCAAGAACTGTTGTGGATCCCTGAAAGATTGACCAGGAGGTGCAACAAGAATGTAGATCCTGCTTTTGCTGGCACTTCTCGGTGTGACCCAAGTGCTGGTCCAAACGGAGCCCCGGTGGGGGATATTATTGGTGTTCCTGAGACACATGCCGATACGTCATGACCTTTAAGCCCACTACTCTAAATTGTCTAAACAGTTGTCAAGTTATCTTTTAGGTAATTGGACTGGAGAATTCGATTTCTTAATGGATCAGCTAAGTGTAGCCATCGTGACCGTGAACTCCACAGGTGTGGATGCTAGAGTGGCTAGGTGATTGTCATCTTGGATTGCTGCTGCTTTGAATCATCTGAGGGAGTGGTCAGGTATGGGAGCCCTAGCTGGACTCTTGCTGCTGGTCTCCCTAGTGAGCCTGTGGTGTCTCTGTAGAATGAGATTTGTTCAGAGGCTGCACGCGGCTATGGTGGTACAGGCATTTGCAGCCATTGAAGCAGGATAGTCCCCTCAAGCCTGGCTTACGGTCATTCAGAAGACTTAGTTGCACCTTGCCCCTGAGTATGTGTAAGTGACCCTACCCAGTGACGGTCAACTTCCCTTCTACCTAAGTCATGGAACCTTGTGGGTGACGAGGTGTCCTGAGACGGGTTTAATGAAGGGATGATCCTAAGACGGGGGTTGGGGGGGAAGTGGGGGGATGTCGCCACGCTCAGCGGTGCCTCTGCCTGCTTGGTTAATTAAACAAAAAGGGGGAACTGTAGGGAGCTTCGACATGCCGCACCTCAAAGATGGCGCTGGTTTCCGCCTTCCACCCTCCTTGTAGTAAACAAGTCCTTTTTTACTATGCCGGCCTGGCCTGCTAGCCTCCGCATAGTGACAGCCTATCTGCATGACCCACGTGGCTTGCTGGGAATGGCCAGAGCTAGCTATTTAAGTGTGGTGCAGGGGTTCCTCGAGGTCAGAAGATTGTATCAAGTTTCCTGAGTAAAATTGCTTGAGAAGATCTCCTCTGGTGTGTCTTCCTTGTTGGTCGAGGTTGGGCGCAACAATTTCTACACCTATTATTCTTAGGTTTGATCTTCTCATTGAGTCCTGGATTTCTTGTATGTTTTGGACCAGTAGCTCTTTCCGTTTTACATTATCTTTAACAGTTTGGTTGATGATTTCTATGGAATCTTCTGCTCCTGAGATTCTCTCTTCTATCTCTTGCATTCTGTTTTTGATGCTTGTATCTACGGCTCTTTGTCTCTTCCTTTGGTTTTTTATATCCAGGGTTGTCTCCGTTTGTGCTTTCTTTATTGCTTCTATTTCCATTTTTAATTCCTTTACATGTTTGATTGTGTTCCTGGAATTCTTTCAGGGATTTTTGTGATTCTTCTCTATAGGATTCTTTTTGTTTATTTATGTTTTCTTCCGTTTCTCTAAGGGAATTCATTATGTCTTTCTTAAAGGCCTCCATCATCATGATCAAATATGATTTTAAATCTAGATCTTGCTTTTCTGGTGTGTTTGGATATTCAGTGTTTGCTTGGGTGGGAGAATTGGGCTCCAATGATGCCATGTAGTCTTGGTTTCTGTTGTTTGGGTTTCTGCGCTTGCCTCTACCCATCAGGTTGTCTCTGATGTTACTTTGTTCTGCTATTTCAAACAGTGGCTAGACCATCCTATAGGCCCGTGTGCCTGGAGTGCTGTAGACCAGTTTTCCTGTTTTCTTTCAGCCAGTTATGGGAACAGCATGTTCTGCTTTCGGGCGTGTAGTCTTTCCTGCCTACTGGTCTTCTACTCTTCCGGTGGGCATGTGTCCTGCATTCACCAAGCTGATCGCTTGGAGCAGATAAGTTTGTCTTACCTCTAATCTCTGGACTGAAATTGCTCCTGGGGCCTGCTTTTGAGCTCTCTGTGAGGGCAGCAAGCAAGAGGGCCTGTGCTGCCTTTTCCCAGGGCCCTAGTTCACCAGTGTCCCTGATGGTGTTAGGTGTTTTCCACTGAAGTCAGAAATGTGGGCAAAATGTAGTCTCTCCTGGGTTCCCAGGCGTGTCTGCCCTTCTGAATGTTTAGCTCTCCCTCCCATGGGATTTGGGTGCAGGGAGTTTTGAATGGGTCTCATCAGGTCCAGGCAGTGTCTGGACCGCAGGGGACCTGCTGCTTGAGTGCCGCTACATTCCGTTTCCCAGAGGTCCTATACAGTTTTCTCTTGGGCCAGGGATGTGGGCAGTAGTGGGCATTATTGGTGGTCTCTCCCGTCCTGCCATCTCAAGAGTGCTCACTTGTTAGGCCAGTGAGCTTTCTCTCCCATGGTGTTTGGAAGCAGGCAGCTGTGGGCTGGGATCAGGGAAGTTGGGGCTCCAGCTAAAAACCAGAAGTGTCCGGTCCCAGAGGAATTTTGCCTCTGTGTTTCCTGAGTCCTCAAGAACAAATATATATATATATATATATATATATATATATATATATATATATATGATAAAGTGAAATAAAATTTGAATTTCTTCACATGATCAAGGACATATATGGAAAAGAAATAACACAACTAAGATTTCAGTGTTGAGAGAGAAAATCTTTCCACATAAGATCAAAAACATACAAAGATGCGCAGTATTGCTTCTAAACCAGAGATTCAGGAAGAAAAAGGGAATGCAAATTCCCTAAAATGTAAAGCAAGAGTATAAAAACAAGGAACAAAAGAGACTAAATCTTGAACATTAATTATTAATGTTGAATAATTCATAATTAAAATATTAACAACAAATGAACAATGGCAAAACTGTAATGGGATGGCAAATCCTTTGAATCACAAGTAGCAGAGTTCAATGAAAAGGGGTAAAGGAAGAGTGGTTCTCCCAAATCTACAAAAGGATTTAAACCAGCCAATGTTACTTCATCTGTGAAAATTGCAAAACTACTATGTAAAAATAACTACAACCAGCACTAATGTTTTCTAATGATTATTCCCCAGAAGGAAGCTGTTTCAATTTTCTTGTGAAATGGAACAAGAATTTTAAAAAGACTCATGTTTATTTGTCAACCTTTGTTATTTGTAAAGATGTAAGAATAATAGATAAAATAGTAAATATATGTGCAATTACATTCTGTGCAAAAGAAAATCCAGTTCAAGTGGATAAACTACAAATAATGGCATAACATTTATAATTCAATTTTATATAATTCCTAAAATGAATAAATTGAAGAAAAAGTCTAGTCATTGCAAAAGTTATAGTACAGTCATTTGATAATATTAACTCTATAAAACCATCAACCGTATAAAGCCTAAACCCCAAAACAGAGATAAGCAGAAGGATGCTCATAATGGCCAAAGCATGTCTTTTAGAAAGTATTTTACTCAAACCTGAGATTGAGGATCAGATGGTAGTTAATGGTCAGGATTATTTTAATTTGTGAAAGAATTCCCTGACAGAGTGATAAGGAATGAAAAATAAAAAACTAGTTGTTTAGAATATTATCTATAAATTAAATGTTTATTGTTTGCATAAGGTATAAATTTATATAGACAAATAGACAGTAATCTTAATTGAATTTTTAAGCTGTCTATGCATTTTAAAGTTGTACTATATTTGAAAATCATGTATAAAATATTCACATGCTTTATGACAATGAACAGCCAACACATTTTTAATTTTATTCATTTTCATTTGTGAATGTGCAGGTTTGGGGTGTGTGTGTGTGTGTGTGTGTGTGTGTGTGTGTGTGTGTCTGTGTGTGTGTCTGTGTGTGTGTTTGGGAGAGGGAGAGAGAAGCATAGATAGATAGATAGATAGATAGATAGATAGATAGATAGATAGATAGGTAGGTAGGTAGATCACTGTGGTACATGTGTGATGGTCAGAGGAGAACTTCTACCATGTGCATCCTGGGGATTTAATTCACTACTTTAGAATTGCCAGCAAGTATTTTTTACTCAATGAAGTATCTTGCTCTCCCAAGAGAATAAAATTTTTAAATGATTTTACAAATTCTCTATTAATTATCATGTATTTTTTTCTAGAACCAAACTTCTTGGGAGAAATGTTATGTACTTGAATGGAGTTTCTGTGGAATTATGTCTCTCCATGCAACATAGACTGTATTATACCAGGAAACATTCTTTTCTACTTTTACTTTGATTACATCTGCTCACTTTAAACCACCTGATGTCACACTCCAGAAGTTTTGACAAATCATTTTGTCAGGCTGAACCAATTTTTCCTTCTTCTCTCACATAGTTGTTTCCCTTCCAGTTACAAAACTTGCAGAGAAGCCCCAATTCAGTATTCTGATGAGATGCTCATAATGCTGTTTTCTTGATCTGAATGCTACTTACTCAGACAGGTTTACTTATCATCAATTGTTTTGGCAGCATATTTAAATAAAATATTTATTTAAATGGAGGTCTAGAGATATTAACCACATTTATAGTTTGCTTTATTTATGAGCACACACACATTTATATATATATATATATATATATATATATATATATATATATATATATATATATATATATATCCTATATACCTATAACCATCCTATAACCACTTACTCTGTTCTATGAGGGTGTTCCTCCACACAACCACCCACTCCTACCTCACCATCTTAGCATTCTTGTACACTTGGGCATCAAGACTTCACAGGTCCTAAAGCCTCCCCTTCAATTGAGTCCTGACAATGGACTTCCCATGATCTTAGTTTTGCTTAAGTGTGGTAGAATGGGTGAAATTATGAAAAGATCAGACAAAAAAAAAGTAATGACAAAATGCCCTATGTAGTAGGTTCTGGTTTGCAACCCCTACATGCAAACTAGGAAGTTTTAGATATCATGAATAGAGCCAAAACTGACCACTGAGGCAGTCCATACATCCATAAGGACACCACAAGCAGAAATATCAAAAATAACACATAACATGTGCATCCTTAGGACAAAATGACTCTTAAGTTTTCAGATTCCAGACAGTGACTCTCACTGCTAAATTCAGAGTATCCTTCACATTTCCACTCTATAACATTTGTTTACTACAGACAATCACTTCCTTAACCTTTAACCTTGTAGTATCCAAGAAAAAGAAAAACAAACAAAAAATGTGCATATATACCCAAGTGCATCTTTTCCTTGAGACACTTTGGGTCTGTTGTATCATTTCTGTCACTGCCTCCTTTTATTTACCTTGAAGTCAAGATCTTCATTAAAATGCCTTTTAATAAACTTTGACTCTACTTTATACTGACTAATAAATTTTGTACTGAAGCCACAAATATTGATTTTTGCCCGAATGAAGGTCCTTAAGGAGAAAAAAAAGTCTTCTGGCTGCTAGAGATAGCAGTGACGAGCATTTCCTCTGACCGTGCTGCTACTTAGAGTCTCATTCATTCATTCTGCTCCTCACTTTCTAACACAGATTTACATATTTATAGTTGTTTCTGTTGTTCAGAATCTATGTCCTTTCTGAGACTTCTCCTTCACTATTACAAAATTTTATCTACTTAGTGAGATAGTTCTTGTGCATTTGTTAAGTAATATACTTAAGTTTACTTAAATAATTTCTGGGATTAAGCACTCAGTAAATATTATGCTTAATTGATATAATTAGTACTTTTACTTGTTTATCTCTTGGAGATTTGTTGACATTTAAATAACACTTTAAATGGCAAAAAGTAAGGGAAAGTCAAAAATTGTCTGATTTCCTTTTAGATGACAGTGTAGATTTTCATGACAAATTTAAGATTCCTGTCTCTGTCTTCGCCTTTATCTCTATCTCTCTACATATGTTTCTCTTTCGATCTGTCTAAGTCTCTGTCTCTCTCTGTCTCTCTGTCTCTCTCTGTCTCTCTGTCACTCTCTGTCTCTCTGTGTTTCTCTTTGGATCTCTGTATCACTCTGTGGGGGGGAGAGGAGTGTTTGTGATTCAATATTCTGTTGGGATGATGGTCATTTTAATAATATTTTGCCAACACAGAAGAAACATCATAAGTCAAAGGCCTAATCCAATGTAGAATATTTAGAAAGCTCTACAAAGTGGCTGTAGATTGGAGACTGAGAGTGTGTTTGGGTGTGTATGGTGCTATGTCAATATTTGATGCTGTTCAACAGCCAAAGAGGCATGTAGGGGTTATCATCTCTCATTATATGCTTTTTTCCTTTTGAGTCAGGGCCTCCCTGGAATCTAGAGCTTTCAATTTTCAGCTACCATGGCATCCAGCAAATCCAAATAATTGTTTTGTTTCTTAACCCCCACTTGCTGGAAACAAAACTCAACATTGTATATTTTCAGAACAAGTATTTTTGCCTCCAGAGCTTTCTCCACAGCATGTTATAGTGTCAGGATCCAGCATCACTCTCTTCCTTTCCCTGTTCCTCCTTGCCTTTTTTTTTTCTTTTTGTTACAAGATTATGACACCTAACAGTATGCTACTCACCGCTTATGTTGACATTTTACAATAATACCCATTACTATTGCCTAGCTTTATGTCAATATCCTGGCTACTTTTATGTCAGCATTATAGAAACTAAAGTCATCTGAAACAAGGGAACCTCAATCGGCAGAAAATGTCCTAATAATATAAAGCTGCAGGGTACTGTCTGAATTAATGACTGAAGACATAAAGTCCAGCCCATTGTCAGTGGTGCTATTCCTGAGCTAGTAGTTCTGGGTTCTATAAGGAAAGTATGTTCAGCCAGACAATAATCAGTACACAACCAACCCCAGTCTCCTTTGAATAGCTCTAGCCTCAGGATCTTGTCTTCTTTGAGGTCCAGTCCTGTTTCCCTTTGATGATGAGCAGTACTGTGGAAGTAAAACTAAACTTAAACAAAGACTCTAAGTTTTGATTAAAGTTCTCAAAATATGTCTGTGAAGGATTGATGATAAAGCAAAAGAAGTAAATGGCAGACAGTTTCAAAACCCAAATAGATCATATAGAACATATATATATATATATATATATATATAATGATTTGAGTGTGGGAAGATGCAATCCAGGTAGTGGAATGAAATTAGGAAAAAAAATAGGAACTCCATTTACTTCTTTATTCAGTATGTTGGGCATCTTTGAAGGAAGAAGAAGGCTTCTGTACAACAGTAATAGATAGTGTTTTTTATAGTACATTTTACCTCAGTGATCTGTTTATTACACATCTGCATTATCTAGGCTGATTCTTTTCCTTAGAGTTTCTTGAAGTCATGATCAAAGTTTTATTTGAACTGGTTTTTTAACAAAATAATTTGGGAAGAAATTTCTTTTGAAATTCAGCTGTATTATCATTGGATCCCATCCTTACCTCTGACTGATGGAGCTTCTCTTGTGCTTGCAGTCTCTCCGGTAGAGATAAGAGGACATGAGTGACTTACTTGGACTTCCAAAGTATTTCTCATCTGTATGAAATCCTGTGTCTGAATCAGCATCTGGAATCACATTTTTCCCCAAATCGAAATCTCTCAGATTTCAACTTCACCTTCATCTCTTATGCTTTCAATCAACAGTACAGTAGTGCCAAACTTTTCTAAGTCCCTTCCTTGTGAAGAAATGTTGCACTGCCAGAGTGTGCTTCTGAGCCTGTTTCAATAAATTTATATTTTCAGTTTCTCAAAATCAATATATAATGGTAAAATTACCAGTACCATTCCTGTGCATGCAAATTTAACCATGACCCATTGAGCAAACCTCACACTAAGACATAATTAAAATCATAGCCTTTTAGAGAAGTCATTCTCTGACATTGCCTGAGTAATGCTGTTTCCTTTGTTTTCTTATTATACAAAGAAATCCTTATAAGTACTGTAATGTTTAATATACATTTTCCTGCATAACTCAGTTTTCATAATCTCCAAATATATAAATATTAAGTATTAACTTTACTTGGGAGAGAGAGAGAGAGAGAGAGAGAGAGAGAGAGAGAGAGAGAGAGATTACGTGTGTATGTGTATACTACTGTGGAGGCCAAAGGTTCGTTAATTTTATCCCTCAGGTTATATTTGTCTCATGTTTCTGAGACAGGATCCTGATATTATGTAGCACCTATTAATTTGGTCAGACTGGATAGAACACAAGGCTTTATTTGGCCTAAAACAATTTCATGTTACTCTTACAAATCTCCCTCATGCCATCATAAGCATCATCACCATCACAATTCTCCATGTCTTTCCCAGTGCTGTGTTGTGCCATCATCATGCTACCTGCTCAATCCCAAACGATCATAGAGTTACCACAAATATGTTACCTAGTCATGTACTGGAAAACCACAATGTCAAATTAAGAATTGAAGTGACCTGTGATGTCAATAAAGTGCCGATTGCTGAGCAGAAGTGAGAATAGGGCTGGACTTTTGATAATAGGCAGGAGAAGGATGGAAAGAGCAAAAGAGGATTCAATACTAGAAAAGTGTGTTGGGGGCATGGCACTATGGACAAACATCTGGAGCAGAGAGAGCCAGACAAATCATAAAATGCAAGTATCTTAGAGATTTTGGCAGGTCGGTAGAGAGATTAGTTTAAAGGAATAGAATATATAACTGCTCAGCTTTTGTGCTGTAGGTTTATTGAATAAATCTTATAGCCCGTGTCCTTTATTTAGGGGGTAGCCAGAATAGAAAAGAGTAACAATTTTAAACATGTATTTTACAGTGTGAAGTGTATGTCTCACCCCTACCATCTTCTCTGGGTCTTAGCTCCCTAGTCTCTAGAAAGCAAGCACCCTTCTCTGTCCCATGCTGTAGGATGCTCTGCTCCACCACAGACCAATTGCTGATTGCAGCTAGAAGACTTGAAACTGTTAGCCAAATATACTTTCTTCCTTAAAGTTGATTAGCTCAGATATTTTGCCACAGTAACAAAAAGTGACTCACACAACTTCGTAGACAGACCCTGTTTCCAAAATATTGTGCTGTTGCTGTAGTAGTTTGTTAATCCACCCATAGGCAGCTTTGTGCACGATACTCGCTTCCTCTCCAATATTTGGTTTTGTGAATGAAAGACACTCACACGCACACGCACACGCACATGTGCCACAGATAACACAATCTCCCCTCCTATATTCCTGAATTATTACTTCTAAATTTAATTTTCCATTCTGTACACCATGTACCCAGGCCTGCTGCCCTTGTCAGCCACGACCACAGACACTTATATCTTGGCAGTCTTTGCCATTCTGTCCTACTCTTCTAAGGCCAGGGCCTTCTACCTGACTATAGTGACAGCCTCTTCCCTGCCACTCCTTGCCTTGCTGGAGAGCCTCAAAGTCACACCTCTGTTTCCGTGCCCAACCACTGGCAGCCAGAAACTTTGTGTACTAATTAGAACCTTCTAGGGTAAGGAACTGTTAGCATTACACACTTGTGATTCCCAAGTGATTTGGGGAGCCGAATCAACACAAGTAGCCTAAAAAACAATCTACAACATAGTGGTAATGGGCTGTGTGTACATGATGGCTCAAAGAGCAGATATTCTGCAAATATGTCACAAAGAGTGGCTCTGTACCTCTAAAGCAAAGCTAAGACTTAACTCCTACTCAAATTTGCCCTGGAGAAAGTACTAGGCCAGGTACTTGAATCTTACCTCTTCTGTATATCACATTTATTATGTTGTATCAGTATTCTTTTTCCTGTGGGTCAGTTGAACAGAGCCTACCTAATCTGGAGTCAGCCAAATCTGAGTACAACATGGCCAATGTCCAACAACATTCTTTACCCATGATGTTCAAGTACCTGGGGGAGTCACTGGTGATGGTTGAACTTCTTTGCCCAGATTTCTCCACTAACATTGATTCAGATAATGAATTCCCTTCTGCTTTCCAGGGGTTCTGCATGTGGACTTTAGCACATTAGCCCTCCAGCATAAACTCTGATGTGACAAAATTGACAGGAGATACTGCACTTGGCTTCTACCAAGTCAACAGGCTATTTCTGAACTTAATTTGGCAATGTTGGAAAATCCAACTTATTTCTGGAAAATCATCATCATTAATAATAACTATTATCATTAATTATTATTTAATGGCTTCAGATTTTCTACCACTAGCAGTACTGCAGAAAACACTTTTCTTTTCATCTGTTCTTGGCCACAAATAATATTGTGAAACTATACTCTGAAAGTACAGTACACTGAGAGGTGGAACTGCTACACTCAATGGGCAGCCACCATTCTGTGTCCTGGGAGACATTACTATTCTATCTGGACACTGCCTTGGAAGATGTTAGTAATCTTTGTGAACACTAATTAGGACATCTCAGATTAGGACTGACCTGTATGATCCTCTATGAAGCCATACTGACTGTTCAGACCTGGCTTGGATAGAAAATTGTTCCAGTTCCTGTGTTTCTATAGTATAGAATTCACAAGGAGTCATGAATGTGGTCTCCACTGGATGATACTGTACTCTCTTATGATCCTATCCTTTTCCTTGATTTAGGTATGCTAAATGTTGTTTCTCATAACAAGCAAAAAGCATTCTGCACTCAGTCTGACTTGAACTGTTTGAGTAAATTTATAACCTTCCCAATGCCTAGGTGGGAACAGATGGGTGTTCAACAAATATTTGTTTGAAGATAAAAATAATAACCACTCAGGCAGTAAGCCATGCTTGGATGCCTCATGCCATCTATATACACGTTCACATACATGAAAAACTATGTACATTCCTGACATTTTTTTCTCCACTTTGAACATGATCAATGGTGATTTCAAGGGCATATTTCAGCACAATTGGCTTTCCATGCTATGGGTTACAGATTGCAGTTCCAAGGAGATGGAACTATTTTTTTTTTCCTTCTCATGTCATTGAAGTATAAGCTCAGGGTGGTAAAGTGGAAGTTTCTGTAGATATCATGTGATACAGACTCATGTAGCATTTGGTTAAGACAGACTCATGTGGTGTTTTCTGAGGCAAGAATGTTTAAAAGTAATTCCTTGGAGTGATTCCAATCTGTATCCAATCAGGATACCAGTGGTCCTGTTCAGTAGTGTCAGGATATCGAACACAAATCAGCAGTGGTGGCACGATCTAGCAGAAACAGCCAGGATTCTGCCACAATGGCACAAGTCAGCAGGAACTCGCAGGACAAGCCAGGGATGTCAAGAGAAGTCTTTGATATGGCTTTCTCAAGGAAGTGTAAAATCAGTTAAGACTAAGACTCAAGACCAATGTTGCAAAGCTACTATGCAAGCCCATGGTATTATATTTTGTTACCAGTGTTCTATTGAGCTATAACAGTGCCTTGTTTTTCCATCACACTGTCATATCACAATGTCTTCCTGTGTTTTTTCATTGACCTACTGAGCCATATAGTCTCCTATTTCATCATTAGAGTGCCTTATCTTATATTACAATTCTCTCCTGAATATTAAGTACCTATGATATGCAATACTGTAGCCCTTCTGTGATGTCACTGTGCCATAATATACCATCTAAGTTCCATGCTGGTCTGTCTTAGGGCCCTCTTTGTTCATGACAGTTCATTGTTTTGCCATGATATTGCACTCCTGTACCATCACAGTGCTTAGCTGTCCTATCACCATGTTCTCTTTTGTCAATTTCATGTACTGTTATGCAATCACAATGTATTATTGTGGTATATTAATGTATACCTTTAATGATAATGTATTGCACTGCCCTTTCACGTCTTTGCAGTCTTACTGAAAAATCATAATATGTTATTTTGCAAATAAAGTACCCTCTTTTAAAGTTATTCTTTTATCATAATATCTTAATTATAATTGTAATGCCTTATGGTGAATTCACACTCCATATTTGTGACATAACAGTACTCAATTGTGTGAACACTGCCAATTTGCCATCACACACTTCCTCTGTTATATTACAGAATTATTTGAGCTGTAACATGGCTTTACCGGGTCAATTTGCCTCTAGTACTATCTCAATACGGTAATATTGTGTGATTAGCCTGTCCTATAGTGTCATCATATTGTATGTTTCCATCAAATGTTCCATTATTTACTCCACTGTGTCACGACAGTACCTTAAGTATTACATGGCTAAAGATATTTTTCCACAACAGTGCCCTTGTACCATCACCAAGGACTATTGTGATTCACTGTACTATACTATGCTGTAACTGTACTCTATTTTGCCATCTGCATCCCATTATGTTGTCACCATGACTTGTTATGTATCATTGTGTCTTTTGTACAACCATTGTGCCATATTGTAGCATGTTTCTGTCCTATTATGACATAAATGTTCCCTATTATGTTATCCACGTATCTTATTATATAACCAGTGTGTCTTATGGAGTCTTCACAGAGCAATATTGTGTCATCCTAACACCTTAATGTGCCGTCACTATCTCCACTCATGTTATCATAGTAGAGTATTATGTCATCACTATGTATCCTGAGTTTTACAGAGTATTCTATGTGGTCACAGTTTTCCTAGTGTGCAATCACTTTGGATTATTTGTTTTCACTGTGTTATACTAAGCCATAATTGTGACATACATAGCTTGCCCTCAATTTACCTTATTTTTCTAATAATATGTAATGTTAACATTCACCTTGAACTTTTCTGCCATCAGTAAAGACTTTCAGGGCATCAAATACTCTACCAATTAGTAACACATTTTTTTTTTCATTTTTGTCAATGCACAGTGACAGTTTATTTCATCCATAATATAGGCAATCTAAACTTTTATTTCCTTTTGTTTTTTATTAGATTATTTTTAAATTTACATTTCAAATGTTAACCCCTTTCCTGGTTTCCTGTCCATAAACCACCTATCCCATCCCCCACTTTTTTGAGGGTGTTACTCCCATACATCCACCCATCCCTCACTGCCTCTCTGCTCTGACATTCCCCTACACTAGGGAGTCTATCCATGTCAGGACCCCTTGGCTTATCTTCCCATTGGTGTCCAACAAGGGTATCCCTTGCTATATATGCAGCTGGAGCCATGAGAAAGTTCATGTGTACTCTTTTTATGGTGGTTTAGTCTCTGGGAGCTCTGGTTGGATGCAAATCCCTTCAGCTCCTTCAATCTTTTCTCTAATGCTTGAATGGGGACCCCTTTCTCACTTCAATGGTTGTTTGTGATCATCCATGTCTATTTTTGTCATGCTCTGGTAGAGCCTTTCAGGTGAAAGCTATAACAGGCTCCTATCAGCATATATTTTTTGGAATGCATCAACAATGTTGTCATGGGTAATCTGAGCTTTTGGGTAATATCAACTTATCAGGGAGTACATACCATTTTTTCTGTGTGTGATTGTTTTACCTCACTGAGGATGATATTTTCTAGTTCCATCCATTTGCCTATGAATTTCATAAAGTCATTGTTTTAATAGCTGAATACATTGTGCAAATGTACCATATTTTGTATATCCATTCCTCCGTTGAAGGACATCTGAATTATTTTCAGATTCCAGCTATTTTACATGAGGCTGCTGTGAACATAGTGGAGAATGTATCCTTTATATATGTTGGAGCATCTTTTGGGTACATGCCCAGGAGTGGTATAACTGGGTACTCAGGTAGTAAGTACTATGTCCAATTTTCTGAGAAACCTTCAGATTGACTACCAGCGTGGTTGTACCAGCTTGCAATATCACAAACAATGGAGGAGTGTACCTCTTTCTCCACATTCTTGCCAGCATCTGTTGTCACTGAGTTTTTTTTTTTTTTATCTTAACCATTCTTACTGGTGTGAGGTAGAATCTCAGGATTGTTTTGTTTTGCATTTATACCATTATTGTGATTTATTTTACTATCAAGGTTTACTATTGTTCTGTCACGTGCTCTAAAGACTCAACACTATTCTCTATTTGGCCAGCCCTATGACATTTTATACTATCACTGTGCTCTATCATGCTATCATTGTCTCTTATTGTTCTGTTACTGTGTTCAATTATTTCATCATAGAACTTTATTTTGCAGTAACTCTCTTCTGCTGTGCTATCACAGTCACCTGTTACTATGTTCAATTTTACTATCACTATAACCTATTGAGTAACTACAAAGACATTTTGTGCCATCATATTTCTTCTTGCTCTATCAGTCTGTACTATTATGACAACGGTGTATGCTATTGTGCCATAACTGTATTATCATGTCATCTTTGTGCTCTACTGAGGCATCACTAGATCCTATTGTGTCATACCATGCCTCATTGTGCTATGAATGTATTCTACTGTGCCATCACTATGTCATTGCACCATCATAATATCACATCTCTTCAATTTTATGGTTGTCTTTTAATTTTTGCCTATTCTGACATCTCTATTCCTTATTAAATATTTACAGTATCTAACTGACTCATTGCATTGCCTATTATTACATCCCATGGTCTATTGTGCCAATATTATGTCCTGTTGTGAAATCATCATCTTAATGTAGTATAACAATCTCTTTATGCCATAACTTTAATAAATTGTGCCATCACTCTTCTCTATTTTGACAGTATTGTGCCATAGTATATTATTTTTGAACCTATTGTGTTATAAAACTCCACTATTGTGGCATATTGCATATTATCTGTGCCATATTTAATCACCACAGTGGTCCACTGTAGCATTTCTTATTCTGTTGTCATGGTGTCTTCATGGTACCTGATTATGCCATTATTTTACCTTATTCTATCATAGCAGTTTCCAAATATGCCAACAGTTTCTTGCTCTGTGATTACTGCCGTCCATTGTGCTTTCAGTGCACTCCATTTTGTCATGACCCATTAACTTTATGCTATCACTGTTCACAATTGAGACATCACAATGGCCTATTTGGTCATTATAGCATCACATTACTGCTCCCTACTTGCTTGTTATGCCAACATTATTCCCTTTTTTTGAAATAGTGTGCCATAAATGAGTCATCAAATTTCACTGTTTTGCCAACACACTGTCACACAGTGCCATCACTGATTAATTATGCCATTGAATTGTACAATTTATTATCACTTTGCCATAATTTTCATTAGTATTTTATCCTGTACATTACCAGTGAGTTTATTGCTATCACAGTAACCTACTGTGCCATTATTTTACCCTAATGAATCTTCCCATATTCTATTATGCCATTACTGTGTACTATTGTGAAATCATTATTGTACCATAACTCTATCCCATTAATGACCAAGTTTTTTTTTAACTGTGCTATTTAAGTAGCCTACCTTCCCACCACAGTATTACACAGTGACACCATAGTGTTCTATAATGCCATCACAGAGTCCTACTGTGATATCACTGTTATTGCACCATTACTATTTTGATTAAATCATCACATTTCCCAAATATCCAATCAATGCTATAATGTGCCACCACTGTGATTTATGGAGTTATCACATAGTCTTATAACATCATCAGGCTTTCAATACTGCATAATTTTGACTTACTGTATTGTTGTTGTGCCTTATTAAGCCATTTTGTGTCATATTAAGTCACCAGGTTATCCTTTTGTACCATTACTCTGTCCTATTGCGACAAGAGAGTGGTTTAGTATGCTATTCCTGTGCCCTATTAAGTCACATGGCTCTCTGTTGTCCAATAATTTTATCCTGTTGTGGTATCACTGTGCCCTATGAATGTTAAATATATTTGATAAAGTCTTTTAATCCTATGGTGCCCAATTGAGTCATCACCCTGACTTCTTGTGCCACAACAATGACCTCTTCTTATACCATGATTATATTTTCATAAATTTTCCTTAAGTGTGGCCTATTATGATATTATGGTGCTTAATTGTACTAGTGGTGTTTCTTATCATATCTTAAAAGTGATATTTTCTTATATACTTCCGCAAACTGACAATCACTGTACCCCCAAAAAGTTAACACAATGAACTATTATGACATTACAATATGTGCTCCTATTATATCATCATGGTGAGTTATTGTGACATCACTTTAGTTTTTTGTGCTATCATTATGTCTTGTTGAGTCATTATAATGCCATATCATGTCATTTCATTGACTTACTGAGTTCACTGCGATGACATGATAATTCAATGTATTCCACTGACATATAGCAGGTTATTTTTGTACTATCACAGTGACCTAACATGCCACTATAGTGTATTATTGTATCTTCATAGTGTATTTTATGCCATCACTGGGGCAAATTGTGCTGCATTTTGCTGTACTATATCAAAGATTATCAATATAGTGATAGCTTTACACACTCATGCCATCATTGCATCATAATATTTCGTTATTTTGCCTGATGATGTCATATACACTTCCTATTGTACCAACTCTATGTCCTATAATACATCACCAACGCCCAGTAGAAATAAATATTCTCTATTTTGTCATTACAATGCATTATTTTGCCATCTTAGCATTCTTTTGGACAGTAACTATATACTATTTTGTGATCACAATTTCCTCCTGTGCCAAAAGATTTTTTTCTTTATTCCTTCCCTGGATACAATAATAGTATCTTTTGAGACATCATATCGGCCTATTGTGCCATTAATGTGGAAACTGTGTCATCACAATGTTCTGTGCTATCATCCAAGTACCTTCATGCATCATCACTCTGGCATATTTTGCCACCACTGTGCCAGACTACACTATAACATTACAGTATTTTGTCTCCATTGTGTCCTACTGAACCTTTATAGTACCCTAACTTTCTATCAGAAATTATAAACTTGTGCTATTATGTTATGTAGTGTGTCACCACACTCTCCTAATGCATCATTATTGATTTTCTAGACAAGAATGTAACTTCTTCAGGCATCACAGTGAGATATTGTGCAATGACATTACTGCCTTATATTATCAGTATGTTCTAAAGTGGATGGGGTGTACAGTTGTATAATCAGGGTACCCAATTATGTCATCACAGTTTGTAATTGTATGCGCAGTATGTTTTATTGTGTCATTAAAGTTCCATAGAATCATATTTTGCCCTCTTATACCATCATTGTGCCTATGATACTGGAAACATAAAAACTATTTGCAGAGAAGAGGAGAAAAGTCAAATAGCAAGGTACTGTTATGGCACAAAAGGGCCTAATGAAGGCACAATTGTACAATGTGATAACTCTGGAAAAGACAGAGGCACAATAGAACTTTGTAATTACAGAATAGTACACAGTAATGGCACAAAAGACATTATAACAGCACAATATGATATGTGATTGCACAGTAAGTCACTTTAGTGAAAATATTGTGATAAGTGTTCCCTCAATAAAATACAATAATGGCACAATTTGACACACCAAGTCACAGTAGAGCCATTGGTTTTCATCATACCATAACACTATAGAATAATATAATGAAGCAATTTTTACTCAAGGTATCCACTCTAGCATTGATATTTCTCAAGCCTTAAAATCCCTTCATCAGCACTAACCCAAGGAATATCAAGCATCTCCAATTCATTTTCAGTAGGCCATTTTTGATCAACACTTGAGCCAACCATTCAGAAAAACTTCTGACACCGTTTCTAACTGTGAAACCTTGACACATTTTAAACTTTTTCTTAACTCTAGAATCTCTACTCAGAGGGCCCATTTAATAAATTGAGTCTGACATGATTATAAGTCTGGAAGAAACTATTCATGTGTTTTGAAGAACATTAATATTATCTCGCCTTGCATTTTCTACAGAGAAAGTCATGGCTGGTGTACCAGACTATGAAGGATTAATTTCCTCATCTGAAAAAGGCATTGTTTCAAAGGATTTGTCTAAAGGTACTATTTCCTTTAAACCCTTGAAAATCTGAAAATTCTCAACGTCAACAGGGTCATTCCACACATTCACATACCAAGTTATATGTTCCCATTTTTTGGAATTCGTGCTCTTATTTTGACTGCTGACACCTTCTGGGGCTGAGACTTGAATTTTTGCTCTAATTCAGCCAACTTTAAAATGAGAGTTCAGTTTGATTATCTGCAACTCAAGCTCTGTGGCTGAGAGAATATTCTCTTCAAGGGCACATTTAGAAACATTTAGAATGTTTACCCACATTTGGAGTCATTCAATTTTAACATACACCTCAATCTTTTCCTTCATCAATTTGTTCAGAGACATTAAGAGCAAAAAGACAGCAAAAAGCTTTCCCATTTTTCCTCAATTTGTAGAATTTTTTTTTACACCAGGTCACCTAATTCATTGCCAGTTACAATTGATGAATCAAGATAATCAAAGACATTAGGTTTTTAAAATATGAAATATAGTTTCTACCATAGGGACTCAATATTCTCCAATCTCCCAGAACAGAGAGTATCTGGAGAGGTTTTAGTAGTTGAAGGTGCTGGTTAACTGGAAGGTGCTGGCAAAATATTAGGCTGGTTCCAGATTGTTAAAAGATTCATCCTTATATTTCTGCTCCTCTAGAACCACTCCTGGTACTGAATTCTGTCTTACCCAGGGTTTTATTCCTGTGAAGGGACACTATCACTAAGGCAAGTCTTATAAAGACATTTTGTTGGGGCTGGCTTACAAGTTCAGAGATTCAGTCCAGATTCTTCAAGGCAGGGTTCTGACTGCATTTTAGAATGCATAGTGCAGATTGAGCTGAGAGTTCTACATCTTCCCTTGACAGTTTCCGGCAGAAAATTGCTTCCAAGAAGCTAGGATGAGGGTCTTAATGTCCACACCCAGAGTGACACAACAATTCTAACAAGGTCGCACATACTCCAACAGTGCTACACCTTGTATTAGTGCCCCTTTATTAGTCAAGCATATACAAACCATAACACCAACTGTGTCATTACTATTGGACTGTAACAATCATATTGATCCATCTGGGGTTCTTAATGTGCCACATTGTCTTCTCTACACAATTGAGACATCATATTTCCCTGTTTTTCCATTATAGCATACTATTGGATCTTCCTAACATCCTATTTCCTTTTATGGTAATTTTCCCTTGTTCCTTGTCTGATACCATAGTTGGATCAGTTTCCTACTGTTTTTGCATTAGCCTATTGTGACATCACTGTACTTAGAGTTGGGTCAATACATTGATATTGTGATGTTCTAACTGTGTTATAGCTCTAGAGTCGTTTGCCATCACCTTGTCAATGAATGAAATTATAGTGCCCTGTTGTGCCGTCATTGAATCCTCAGACATCACTATGCCCTAATGTCCCATCAAAACACAGATTTGTGTTATCAGTGTTCTCTAGTGTACTATCACATTGTCCTACTGTGACATTACTGTCATTTTTTCACATATTGTGTTATTCCTGTGTTCTATCGTATCATCAGTGTCTTATTGTGCTACTGCTTACGTTTATATAAAATCATAATGTCCTGTGATGCCTTCTTTTTTTCCTATTGAGTCATCACATCTCTGTATTTTGACATCATAATGTCTGTTTGGCAAATATAGTAATATAGTGCCTTATTGTGCCATCATTAAGCACTTTAAATCATAGTTCTTTCTTATGATCCCAATGTGCTACTATGCCATTACGGTTTTCAATGTTACCATCACAGCACCCTAGTACTCAACTATGATTATATCTTCTATCAAATGTTTTCTTTGTGCTTTCACTGTGTGCTACTGTGTCTTGACAGTGTGTTTATATTTCATTGCATTAGTCTCCTGTCAACACTGGTCCCGATTTTGCCATTACAAGCTCTATCTTGTCATTACAATATATTATTGTGTCATCATTCTTGCTTGTTTTGGCAAATTGTGCCCTGTTATGCCATACTGAGGCATCAACCTTGGAACATGTCTTATTGTAATACTAGCTTATACCACCAATGGTATCTATTGTACCATCATTGTACCAATTTTGACAAGATGGCCCTTTATTTAATTATCACAGAGATGTAGTATGCCATGATAATAGTGTAGGTGTCATTAATATTTCTTATTGTGCCATTGTTCCATCACTACATACAGTTATGACACCACAGATTGTAATTCTTCCTTCATAGTGCACATTGTGTTAACACTGTCTCATTTTGTGTCATAACTGTGGGCTATTGTAACATCACACTGCCCTATAATTATTGATTGTGATATAATAGTGCATCATGTTTCCATATTGTGCCATCAGTACCTTATTATCCATCACAGTATCTTCTTGTGACATTACTTTATACTTTTATACAATAATTAAACTCTTTTTTCCTCTCAGTGACTTTTTATGTCATCACTGTGACATATTGTGCTGTCACTGTGCTCTTTGTAGCATATTGAGTCATTACACTTCCTTTTTATGATCTTTTGTGCAAAATTTGCCCTATTGTGAAATATCTGTGACCTATTGTGCTGCCTTTCTGGTCTATGTGCCTGAACAGTTATCCTTGATTCCAACTATGCTGCCACTGTAGCCTACTGTGCAATTACTGGGCTCTTTTCTATTATCTCAATATCCTAATGAGCCATCAAAGTTCTTTATTATGCCATTATTCTGTCTTAATTTGGCATTAGTATTTTATTGTGCCAATTAATTAGCTAATTTGCATTCTGCAGTAATGTGAGACCACAGTACCATATTGTTCCTTCAATGTATCCTATTTTGCCACTATAGTCCCTTATTTGGTAACTACAGTGTTGTTTGGAGTGACCAGAATCACCATTAAGCCATAAATTTGTGTTACTGTGATATCACTGTGACCATTAATTTGTTACTATTTCCAACAGAGTCCTTTTATCCAACAATTATCCTATAACAATATTTATTACAGCATCACAATGACCTATTATTTATTAGTGTGAGCATGTAAGTATTAATTGTATCTTATTTTGCCAACATACAGTTATCTTCTGCCATAGTTTTTTTTCCACATGTCTTCTCTGTGGGTCACAGTGCTATGACTGTGTACTATTACAGATTCATTCACTTATATTCTGCTATCACTATGTCTTATTGAGGAATTACTATGACCAATTTTGTAATTACAATCTTCTATGGTTCATTGCTTTTGCTCTGTTGTACTATCATTTTGCCGTAATGAATCATGATTCTTATGGTGACCTCACAAGGGCTTATTGCATCATCATTGTAACCTCTTATGCCATTACTTTGTCATATTGTGGTATATGAGTCTTCATTGCTCCTTATTGAATGATTACCTGACTGAATGCTCTCTTGCTCAATCATAGTACCCCATTTTCCCATCATTTTGTCCTATTGTACCATCACTATGTTTTATTACATCATCACCAGGTCCTATGGTGCTATCATAGTCTCCTATTGTGCTATCATGGTGCCATGCTTTGCCATCACTGTTTCTAATTTTGTTGTCACAATGCCATATTTTGCTATGGATTAGTTCTATATTGTCATCACTATATACTGAGTCATCCTTGGGCTCCACTGACTAATAAATTTGACTGATTATGCTATCACTGTGTCCTATTGTACCATCATAGTGTCTTCATGTGCCACCATTTCACACTTTCATAAATTCATCATGCTCATGTAATATCTCAGTGCTTCTGTTTCATCTCTATTGTGCCTTGTACCTTTACTATGTCCTAATTTGCCATATATTGTGCCACAACTGTTGAAGTATTTTGCTTTATTTTGTAATTATAATTCACATTGCTGTCACCAGGTTTAAGACTGTACAACAATTTTTGTCTATTGCTCTCTTGGTGTGTTGAATTGGGTCATCTTGATGGCCATTGGGCCAGAGCTGGGCCCTATTGAGTCATAATATTTTCATATTTTTTTATTTCTAGAATCTACTGTTCCATCATTTCCCCAATCTGGCTATCACTGTGTATGATATTTCTGTCACTTTGCCTGATTAAGCCATAAGTTTACAGAATTGTGCCATTATAATGGTCTTGGTTGCCTTCAGTCATCACAGTTTTAGACTCTGCCATCATTGTGGCTCATCGTGTTATCACAGTGCCATATTATACACTACTGTATAATAGTATTGTGTGCAATTACTACATCCTATTGAGACATCATAGTACCCTTTTTTATCATTTCATTGTTCTATATTTCCTCCCCAGTGATATATTGTCAGGACTCTTCTCTATTGCCCCATCACTGAATCCTACTTTACCATCATTTTGTTCTATTGAGATTTTGAATTGACTTAATGTGGAAGCACTGCAACAACATGACATTACACTGTCTTTTTTTACTATTAGTATGTACTATCAGAGCATCATTTTGCCCTATTTAATTTCTTACAGTATCCTTTGTTGTCACTAATTTCACCATTATGCCATGGTTTTGCCTATTGTCTCAACAGAGTGCTCTATTGAGACAGAATAGTGCCTATTGTGTCATCACTATGACCCAAAAAGTCACCACAGTTCTTTATTATGCCATCATTATTCTCCACATCACCATCAATGTCTTATTATAACAATCAGTTTAACAAGGCTGTCACTTTGCACTCAATTGATATCACTTTAGCATCTGTTGTTCACTGTGTATCCTATTACGCTATTTCTGCGCCCTCTCAAGCCACCACAGTACTCCTTTGTTCATCATTGTACCATAATATTCTTTTACTATGCACAATTTTAATTATCTCTGTATTGAATTGTGATATCACTCTGTCATACTGAGTTAACAAAGTGCCACACTGAATTATCACAGTATCAAGTTTTGGCATCTCTGTGGCATATATGTGATCACTATGCCATAATGAATCGTCATAATACGCTACTGTGTTATTAACTGTCTTCTTGTGTAATTGCGGCAAAATTTGGCATCATGTAGACTTCTATAACAGTTTCCACTTTTACCATTACTTTGGACCATACTGCTATGAATGTATATACTAGGGCTATCACCTGGAATTATTAAGGTCTATAATCGGGCCCTATGAAGTCATCTGAGTGCCAATTGTGCCTTAACTATGTTGTGCCATCATTAGGATATTTGTAACAAAACTGCCTCTTATTTTGCCAACACGGTGATCCACTATGCAATAAGACAGTGAAGACCAACTTACACAAAAAATAATCTTCCCTATTTTGTCTAAACTGTGGTTTCTTGTATCATATATGCACCCAATTGAGTAGTCCCAGCATTCAACTATGTTGCTACAGTGTTTTGTTTTGTTTTTTTTTCAGACTTCTCCTTTCTTGTTATCAATGTGTGTGTGTGTGTGTGTGTGTGTGTGTGTGTGTGTTTGTTTTTTGTTTTATTTTATTTTTTTTTTGGAGTCATAGAGTCTTCTTTTGCCCACACAAAAATTCTTTTTCATCTTAACCTCAGACTGACTCTGGACAAGGGCAAAAATCAACCACATTTTTCACCAAAATATCACATGAGTGATTTCTAGATAATCCACTAAAATTAGTCTCTGAAACCTCTTGTGCCAGGACTCCAGATTTCTTTTTTTTTAAATTTATTCATATATATATATATAGATATAGATATAGATATAGATATAGATATAGATATAGATATAGATATAGATATATATACACTGTGGCTATCTTCAGATACACCAGAAGAGGGCATTGGGTCTCTTTACAGATGGTTGTGAGCCACCATGTGGTTGCTGGGAATTGAACTCAGGACCTCTGGAAGAGGAGTCGGGTGCTCTTAACCACTGAGCCATCTCTCCAGCCCCAGGACTCCAGATTTCAAATCAACTTCAGAACCTTTGTTTTCCATGTCCCACTAAGCCCTATTCATAGCATTGTACTGGTATTCTAATCCAAACTCACCAAGTCCACACTTCTTCAAACAAAATTATGCTCAGTCCTACCAAAGCAATACTCTAGACCACAGTACCAATTTCTGTCTTAGTTAAGGTTTTATTACTGAAAAGTAACAACATGCCCAAGGCATCTTATAAAAAGGAAAACATTTAATTGTGGTTGTTTCACAATTTTAGAGTTTAAGTCCATTATCAACCTAGAGGGAAGTATGGCAGAATGTAAGCAGGCATGGTGCTAGAGCAGGAAAGAATTCAACATCTCGTTGGCCTGGGAGCCATCAGGAGATGGGAATTTGACCCTTAGTGGCGCTTAAATGTATGAGATTTCAACCTCTTCCCCTCTTTCTTCTGTCAACTAGGCAACAACTATTCTAACAAGTCCATACTTCTTAATAGTGCCATTACTTATGGGCCAAGCATTCAAACATATGAATCTATTGAAAGCATCATGGTGGTATTAGGACTTACTTTCTGTATGGTTCTACATGCCACAAAAGAGAAGACCAAATTAGAAAGCTAAAGATAGAATTGGAAACAAAATCATTCACTGTCCCTTGGACAACAGTTACGCTTGAAATTATTCAAGTACATAGATTTTGATTCCATGAACATTTATGACAACTAGTTTTAGACTGTTTTATAATAAAAAAATAACTAAAAAACATCAAAAAACAATAGTTCCTTTACTATGTGTGGGCATATGAAGACCAAAAGTTAATATCAGGGTGTCTCTTTAAATTATTCATCACTTATTATTTATTTATTTATTTATTTATTTATTTATTTATTTAACATCAAAAGATCTCTCATCAAATATAAAGGTCATCAATATTGCTACACATGTTGGTAGTTCTAAGAATACTCTTCTGGGCAGTTCTGAGATTACAACTGCATGCAATATTCTACGTGCTCGCTATATTGGAAGTTGGGTGTTGTTTTTTGTTTTGTTTTGTTTGTTTGGAAAGTTTTTTCATACCATTTTGGGGGCATATACAGTGGTTCTTATGCTTGAGCCGGACACACGTAACAGGATGATCTCAGCACTTCTAGATATTTACTCTGCTTCCTAGATGAAGTGATCCCTGTTTATCAAAGTCCTTTTTTTTAACAAGGTGTGTGTTAATTTCCCCCTAAGTCTCAGTCTCTCTCCTTTCTTGTCATGTAATAATAGGAACAATTAAAAGTTGACTACACTGTCACAAGCAAGTTACTTAGCTTCCTTTGAAGAAAATATTTATGGATTTGTTTATTTTTATTATTTTTGTGTGTGTATATCTGTGCATGTATGTTTATATTTACATGCAATTCCATACATGTGGCTCATAAATGGAGCTCCAAGGACAATTTGCAGTAATCTGTCTCCCCATCCACCACATAGTTTCTGGAGCTTACATTCAGGTTTTCAGACTTGGGACCAAACAAATTTATCTGTATCTTGCCAGCCACTATTTTACTTACTATGATTTTATTTTCTCATCCACAAAACTAAAATTGGACTCAAAGTTACAACTAAAACACACGTTTTAACATCTTGAAGAGATGTAACATCTAGTGACTCTTTAAGAGGAGAATAGAGGAGTAGAATCTTCAGCCAGAAGCAGCACAGATTTAAGACATGCTTGATTCAAATGCAAATGCACTCAGGTAAAATAATTTTACCTTTTCCTTAGTGTGTTGATGCTTCATAGTAAATGAGGATTTTTTTTCCAGGAAGAAAGAAAGAACCTTTTTCATAAGAAGCAACAAGCATTCAATAACATTGTGTTACTGTTGTGTGGATTCCAATACTAGAAAAGCATACTCCACTTTTCTGCTTTTTACATTTCAACATTTCATTTCTTTCCAGTAGAACCAATTACCTTAAGCTGTCACAAAGCCATAGTTACCCTCATCTCCTGGCCAAAAGCTAGTATCATAAATGTTTTAAATACTCGTATTTAGTTTAATTCCCTTCAAGTGGGCAAGTAAGTGTACCTAGTCAGCTATCACTGTTAAAGTGAGTATTTGGTTTCTCCTATGAAAGTATTATTGGAAAAATTAGACATAAAACATGATCCTGAGAAGCACAAATATATCTATCTCATTGCTTGGGGGAAAGCTGATATTTCTCATTTTCACATTCACCATTGAAAGTTCTGTGTCTGTAGTTTTATGACTTTTTTTTCTCATTCTTTTCTGTTGAAGGGGAGGGAAGAGTACATTAGAAAAGGGTCATGATTTTTACTCAGGTATCCAGATTAAAATCACTGATTATTTCAATTTATACATATGTTTTATATTATATAAAATATTCCAAATTAAATTAAATCTGACTTCATCATTTTCAATGTCAAATTTAAAGAGAAATAAATACCTTCTGTGTCAAGGAACTCTCAGCTTCTTAGGGATCACATGTGAATACCTAAAGGCCAACGTGTTCTGCAGCTTTCAGCTCAGGCCCTCTGGTCTTTCCCCACAGAGGCAAGCGGGAATCTGTGAATTAGTAGTTTCTTGATATTAACAGCATTACTATTTATGGATAAAACATTTATAGCAAGATTATCAATGAAGTTAGGGGACATATCACCTCAGGTGTAGTCTTTCTAACACAGTCTTCCTACATGAGTATGTGCCATTTCTATGGGGTGCAGAATTGGGAATAGAACACTTGACACTTTGACCTGTGGGGTCCCTTCTTTCTTTGAGAAGAAATTTTAAAAGCATTGATATCAATTATATATATATATATATGTATATATATATACACATATATGTGTATTGATCTATATATCTCTATATGTTTTCTATTTGTATGTCAAATGTTATACCCTTTCCCTGTATCACATCATAGACTCTCTATCACATTCCCATTCTCCCTACTTCTATGATGGTTTTCCCCCTCCACAGCCATCCCTTCTTCCCACCTTGACATTCCCCTGCACAGGTATGTTTATCAATTTGTACAGCTCATAAAATATTTCTTTTTGGGTTGGGGATATAACTTAGTGGTAGAGCGCTTGCCTAGCAAGGGCAAGGCCCTGGGTTCGATCCCCAGCTCCAAAAAAAAAGAAAAGAAAAAATATTTCCTTTTTTTTATCTTTATCAACTTGAGTATTTCTTATTTACATTTCAATTTTTATTCCCCTTCCCAAGTTCCAGGCCAACATTCACCTAAACCCCCCTCCCCTTTTATACGGGCTTCCCCTCCGCATCCTCCCCCATTACCACCTTCCCCCAACAATCAGGTTCACTGGGTGTTCAGTCTTGGCAGAACCAAGGGTTTCCCCTTTCACTGGTGCTCTTACTAGGCTATTCATTGCTGCCTATGAGGTTGGAGTCCAGGGTCAGTCCATGTATACTCTTGGTTAGTGGCTTGGTCCCTGGAGCTCTGGTTGCTTAGCATCGTTGTTCATATGGAGGCTTGAACCCCTTCAAGCTCTTCCAGGCCTTTCTCTGGTTCCTGCAACAAGGGTCCCATTCACAGTTGAGTAGTTTGCTGTTGGCATTTGCCTATGTATTTGCTGTATTCTGAGTGTCTCTCAGGAGAGATATTCATCCGGTGCCTGTAGGCCTGCACTTCTTTGCTTTATCCATCTTATCTAGTTTGGTAGCTGTATATGTATGGGCCACATGTGGGGAAGGCTCTGAATGGGTGTTCCTTCTGCCTCTGTTCTAATCTTTGCCTCCCTATTCCCTACCAAGGGTATTCCCGTTCCCCTTTTTAAAAAAGGAGTGAAGCATTCACATTTTGGTCATCCTTCTTAAGTTTCGTGTGTTTTGTGCATCTAGGGTATTTCAAGCATTTGGACTAATAGCCACTTATCAATGAGTGCATAACATGTGTGTTTTTCTGTGATTGGTTCCCTCACTCAGGATGATATTTTCCTGATGTTTTTTTCCCTCCACAGCCATCCGTTCTTCCCACCCTGACATTCTCCTACACAGGTGGTTATATATATATATATATATATATATATATATATATATATATATATATATATATATATATATATATATCAATTTATACACTCATAAAATATTTCTATATATCTATTTATCATCTATATCATATATCTCTTTTTTTAATCCAGTGATCAGCTATCTTTCATCCATCTATATACCATCTATCCTCAGTTAATTATCTATGTTTTATCTATCTATCTTATTATTTATCTATCTGTTTATCTATCTATCATCTCTTATTTTACTGTCACCATCATTGTCAATGTTTTCTCACATCTCTTAAATTACAATTTATCTATGTGAACTCTGACCTTTCACACATTCTTTGAAGCTTTCCTTCTATAGATATTGAGAGCAAAGTACAGAGACAGTGGACATGAGCTAGAACATAAAAATCAATGTCACCTACAAACAAAGTCTTGGCCATGCTTTTTGACCTGATACCAACTCATACTATTTAATGAAATGTAGCAGGCAAGTAACTAGGACCTTCATAGAGTTCAGATTCTCACTCCTCCTCCTGCTCTGTCTTCTTGATTGACTCTAGACTAATTGTTTACTCATACTCTTTATGATTTTGCCCTTAATTGAAAATAAGTGGTATATTAGCAAATAACTTGCATGTTGGACTGAAGGTTAAATGACTTATCCTATGTAAGTTCTAAGAAAGTTGCTAGGTATTAGTTATATTCTAAGCCAATTTTCAGTACTCATCTTTCATTATCTGATTGAGAATGTAGCAATAACGTCTTCATAATCAGAGGTCTCTACCTTGTTTCTGTCAACATATAGACCATGAGGAAAACAATAAAACTGTCCTGCATTCATGTCTTCATTTGAAGAAAAAAATAGTGTATTGCAGATGCAATAGGGAACAGTGTCTTATAATCCCTTTATTGAAATCTTATGAAGTCTTAGGTTCTCTCTGATTTTATGCAGTCTGATTCTATTAGCAAACTCATGCTAAAGGGAACTTTGTTTGTCATTGTTGTGAACCATTGTTTCCTCATTTTTCTTATTGCAAGGTGTATGAGGATATTTTCTAGTTGTCAAGACAGTATACCCAACAAACTCAACAGAAATAATCTTTATTTAGGCTATCAGGATGACATTACTGTTCATCATGGGTGAAAACATTGTGGCTATAGGATAGTGAAATATCTGATCACATCGAATCCACAATCAAGAAGCAGAGAAATGATTGCTGTTGACTACCTGACTTTCTGTTTCTTCTTTAGTCTGTATCTTTAGTCCACGGGATGAAACCACTCATAGTTACAGTGGGACTTACAAACTCAGATAGCACAGTCTAGAAACTATTATTTCTGGATGTTCATCTGCATGGTGACTCTAAATCTCATCAAGTTAGTAATCGAGATTAGGCATCACGCAAAATTAAGTACAAGATGAACATATGACTGTATATGAAATCCCGTTGAATTTCTTTAACTCAGAAGCTGGTCTAGATTACCATGCAAATAGCTTTCCCTTTCATTAGAACAAGTACACCATCTGTAGACCAGACTACAGGACTCAGTCCCTGGCTGCATTCACTTTCATGAAATGAAACCTCTCTAGGATGTTGTTCTTGCTTTGCTGCTCTGTTTCTAGCCAAGTGGCCAGGTTATTTGAATAGAGATAGATGTAGTGATTTTGGCTCACAGGCATCATAAGAAAGCACTTCAGCTTGCCTGGTAGGATGCATATGTTGGTGTTGTTGGGCCAAAATTTACATGTGACCTGTTAGCAATATTAATGACTTTTCACTAATGGGCTCACACAAATGTGATTTCTATTCATATGTCTTCTAACTCACTCTGTATGGCTATTCTAATTGAGACAAGTGTTGATGTTCTTTTTTATTTTTTCATATATTTATGATATCTAATTTTATTATAAAATAAAAGCAGAAGTATCTTTCAATGAACATTCACATGAGGGCATAAAAAGGAACAGACCAGTCTGTGGCTACAGAGGCACTCTGGGCCACAGTCCCAGGAGGAAGAGTAGAACCAGCAGGGTGGAGAGGATGGAGGAAAGAGAGAGAGAGAGACAGAGACAGAGAGAGAGAGAGAGAGAGAGAGAGAGAGAGAGAGAGAGAGAGAGAGAGATATGGTCTTTTGATAGAAAAATTTACATGTTGTGAGGGAACATTAGGGGTTCAGCTCATATCCACTAGTTTGAAACCTATTCATATATCTATCACTTTCATTTATCATTTATCAATCTTATATCTACCTATAGCTATATATTTATCAATCTGCATGATTGTTATGTATCTATTAATAAGAATATGTATACTCTGTCACCTAACTATACCTATCTTTCTTTCTTCTATGTATTATCTGTCAGTCATGACTCTATCTATGAATAAACTACATATCTGCAGTCACTCTATCATTATATGTTACCTATTTGCCAATTTTAAGTCAGTGCTCACCTGTCAAAGACTTACAGTTTGTGTGCTTCTTCTTGTTCTAGACGATTTATGGAAATACTTCCCCAAGTGGCCTATTTTAATATCTTTTAATACATAGTTGCTAGAAAGTATGTTGAGTATTTGTCTCTTCAAATTAAAGCAGCATGTAGTCTTGTTTCAGAAAGTGTTTGACCCTTCAAGAGGTGGTACATTACAGCGAGAAATCAATTAAAGTGGGTTGCTCATAAGGTTTTATACCGTAGCACAGTTTTTGTTAATGTATCACTTTCTGAGTACTGAAAGAACATGAAAAGCCACCTCAGGTTGCTGGGAGTTTGTTATTTCTGCCATGCTTGACTGTATCCCTCATTAAAATAAGCCCTCCCTCCTTTGAATTATTTCCAGTCATATGTTTGATCATAACAAGAATGAACCACTAGGGTCACACACTAAAATTTATATACTTATCTTATCAATTCTCTAATTTTAGCAAATACTTTTTGTTGTTGTTAAAATAAAACTAAAGATGAAATAACACATGGGAAGAAAGGACTTATTTTTCTCATCCTGCCATGTCTCTGCCTCATTGTGGGGAAGTCAAGGCAGGAACTTAGGCTGACTCTCATATCACACAAACATTCAAGAAAACAGAGAAGTAAATCTACCCATGCTACCACTTGCTTGAGTACATGTAATGGTCTACTCTTCAGTCTTATACATCCCAGTGCCAGATGTTCAGGGATTAGGTTTCTGTTGAAGCTGCTTTCAGACAAATTGATAGGAAGCATGGATGAGTGTGTGTGTGTGGTGCATGGTGGCAAGTTTGCCAAGTTTCAAGTTGAGTCTGCATTGTATATATTTTGTATTCCTAGGGGAGATTAAAAAAGCTTTTGTGAAGCATTTCCTGCAACTAATACAAACTCTACAGAGTTCTATGCTGGGGTATCTGCTTAAGTGCCCATTTCAAGCTTCATCCATATTGACATTTTTTGCCTTACATGATAATTCTGTTGCCACGATACTGAAAAATGAGTTGGAAAAATGGATTTTATTGTTCTTAAAGCACTGGCTATAATATGATTGCTTATAAATGAAGACACAGTTTCTGAACTTTGGCCACTCTCAAATTAACTAGCCCTTTATGATACCCATAGCTGGCACATACGGTTTTCTACAGAAGGTAATGACACATTTCTTCTAACACAAACATTGGGATTGTACCTGAAAATCGCAACCATTTTCAAGAGACTGGGCACCAGTTTTGGCATTAGGACCTCTAAGCATGAAGGCAGAAAATAATTCTCCCTCTCAACTCAGCACACAGCAATATTTGGAAGCTGCAATATGTATTGGAATCAGAAATTACTTAATAATGACCTACAGTAGTTCCATGAATTAGACCCTATAGAAAAATCTATATGAATTTCATGCCAGCCTGGTCTACACAGAGAGATCCTGGCCAGAGGGAAGACTCTACACACATACCCCAAAAAAGAGAAAGAAAAAGCAAGAGGAGAAGAAGGAGGGGGAATAAGGTGGAAGAGGAAGTAGAAAGAAGAATCAAGGAAGAAAAGAGTGAATGAAGAGACAAAGAAGTAAAGAAATAATGAAGAAAAGAAAGAGAGAAACATGCAGAGAAACAAAGAAAATGGATAGATAAATTGAAATGGATAAACAAATCACAAGGTTGGGGCAAGGAAAAATTCAGACTTTGTACACCTGCTGTAGCTCTACTATCACTACTGCATTACTGGAGATCCAAAACCTCTTATCAAAGTCTTGATGATGAGTCTTTCTCTCTGATGAAGCCTAAGATGTTCTCAAGGTGATTGAATTCCAGGAGAATGATAGGAACCCTAATTCCTATTCCCAAGGAAATTTTCATGACCATGCTTCTGGTGGCAGAGTCTCTACTCATATAATGCCAAATTTGAGTACTTTCTCCCATCTTTTACGTCACATAATAACAAAATTATTTGCTATATTCTTAAGCCTGAAAATAAACTTGAAAACTGTCCCCATTCCTCACCTGCCACCTAAGAGTTAGGAATAGCTTTACAACCAACTTCATGCAAGTAACACGACACCCTGCATTCTGCATCATAACTTCTTTCTCAGAGACCTATCTTATGATGTTTGCCTTGTTTTGATGCCAAAATTCACCTCACAGGACCCTCCCCAATTCTGCTATTTTATAGTATTAAAAATATTCCATTTAGTTACTTATCCAAAAGAACAATCTTCAGAGATCTTTCACAAATGGTTATTGCTTTACTTTGTATGACAAAAAGTGATGAATGCTTCCAAAATAAGAAGCTGGATTCCAAGGAAAGGTTGCAAGTTTCCATACAAATAGATGAAAAGACAACTCCAATGGCTGTGTAAGGAGGTTTTCATTGTATATGTGAGAGATAGAATAGTCAGAGGAACCTTTATGAATCCAAAGCAGAAAGAGAAAGTAGTCTGATTGTATGTGGATAGGAAAGTAGACAGAGGTGGGTAGGATGGGGGTGAAGACAAAGAGAAAGAGGGCAGGCAAGATAGAAAAAAATACAAGCATGAACATAGCCAAAACAGTGGTTTATGTTAAGAATATGAAGGTGGGGAAATGAAAGCTCTTGTGCTGGAGTAAGTTTAGAGTAGATAGGGGTGGGGGTGTGAGAAAAGTCATAAAATAAGCAAGGACTCTAAAATATATAATACATACCTAGGACACTGAGGAACTCTGTAGGATATCATGCACTTTGGTATATTCACAGCCACCACAGACAACCATTTGTGCTTGCTGCTGATGATAAGGAAAATTGCTTAGAGGGGGATACTGGCTTTTATGTAACTGCCAGAATTTGGGGACATCAAGTTTCCCCTAGACCTGAGAGTTTCCACTAATTAAGACTGACACATAGTCTTCTTCATAACTCTTTGTAAATATATTTACAAAGATGAGCTATATCTGCTAAGGTGGCTCTCTTCAATCTCCTGGTTCCTGAAATCATCTGGACTAAAGTCCCCATTGAACTTATCACTTTTTTTCAGGATAGGTTGTCATCAGGCCTTTAATTTGGCTTTCTCTCAGTTCTTTGTGTACTCCAAATTGGTAGTCTGTTCTTACTACGGTATGATTTTCTTTCTTCTTCTGCCAGTGCATTTTTTTGCCGTGTAGGTGAGTGTTTAAGAAGATGTATGCACAGGTATCTGTATGTGGAGGCCAGAGGTTGGCATCAAATTCCTCCTCCATCACTCTTTATCTTTTGTTTTCATATAAAGATCTTAATGAACCTGGCTCTCATGGACCTGGCCTGGCAATCAGCTCCAGAATCTGCTTGTCTCCATCTGCTCACTCTCACTATAGTGTTGCCATATATGGCTTTTTACATATATTCTGCGATTTTTAATTCAGGTCCTCATGCTGCATACCTCTATTTGACTCAGTATGACTCCTACAGGACTACATATTCATCTCTTTCCATGTGAACCTCCGATGCTAAAACACATTTTCTCTCTCCCATTTTCACTTAGTACAAGTACTATTTTTATTCACATGTACTCTTTGATTCTTCTGTATATATTTCAAGATTAGTATAGCCCTTTTATGTGTAGTAGATCAGTTAACTTCTGACACAGTAAAAATAAAGAAATAAAAATTAATCTTACAGATCTTATTGTTATGAAGAAGAAAACTGAAAGCTTTTGAGGTTTGGGAATTGGCTACTGGGTGGTTCTGTTGCATTAGACAGGGGGTAGGGTGGTTTTGTTTCAATATGTACATCTTAATGTTTTCCAATATATCACTACACGATTTCTTTCATTCCCAATTTATCTCCCATCGCATCTTAATTTGTAAAATTAAAGGGACATGCTTAATCTGTGTGTGAATGGCTTAGGAAGCGGTGAGGAGCAAGTTTGTAAACAGATTCCCTCCATGTCCATGCCTCTGCTGTCTCTGAATTCTGTCCTAACTTCCCTCAGTGATGGATTCTGATTGTGATGTAAACAGCAAATAAACCTCTTCTTCCCATACTTGAATTGGTTGGCATTTTCTCACAACAGAAAACAAACTGTGATAGCCCTGGTTTGCGTTTTGATGCTAAATCTGAGTTCCTCTCCTTTCTACCCATCTTTCTCTTCACAGTTTTCAGGTATCCTTCTATTTCCCCTGTGCTTTTCCAAGCTCATCTTTAAAATCAACTTTCATGACAGTTTGAATGAGAAATATTTCACGTAAGCTCATATATTTGATCACTTGAGTCTCTATCAAATTGGTAGATAATATTTCTTGATCTTATGTGATGACCTGAGTTTAAAAGCTTTTTGATTTGTAGGCTGTTTCCAAAATAATTTTAAAAATTATTATTTGAAATATTAACTATAGGATTATTTTTATTTTATCACTTTCTATTTTCTGTGTCTTTCTTTCTTTGTGAATATTTTGTATTGGTAATCTCCCTCTCCCTCCATCTCTCCATTGCCCCCTCACTCTGCCCTTCCCTACTTCCTTCCATCTCTCTCTCCTTTTATTATTGTCAGTGTCCTTTACAAATGTGGATTGATCAGTTTCTCTTACTAGGAACTGTAGATATGGCTTTGTTCTCTAAATTGAGGATTTTTGATATATTTATTCATATAATAATTTCCTTACATTTTTGCTTGGAGTTTGTCAAGTTCTTTGAGAGAACCAATCTTCAGTTTGTAATTGTGATGCTTTTTGAGGAACATATTTAGCAGTACTGTTTTCCATCTTCTAACCTTGTGAAACTCAACTACTACCAGTCATCAAATGCTACACACTTTTTTCTTTATTTTACCCTTAATGCTATACTTAAGTGGTAACACTGTATTACATTTTATTAATTTGTGAAATTTTTAATCCATTTTTATGTTTTTAGATCTAGAAATTACCTGTTATTTTATCAATATGGGTTTATTTTAATTATCTATTTTATGTTATTTTTAAAATGTATTAGTTTGTGGTTAGACGTAAGAATTAGTATCCTAAATATAAATTGAGACATCCTCTGTGGTGTATTCTACTACTTCATATTCATTAGACAAAAATGTTTTTAATTAAAAATATTTTCCTATGTATATTCTGATTACTGTTTCTCTTTCCCCAAGTTCTCAAAGATCTTCCCCTCCTCCCCATGCATCCAAATCTACAATCTTTATTGCTCTATTATTAGAAATAAACAGGAATCTAAAATAATAATAGTGATGATGATAATGATGATGATAATTACAGTAATTATAAACAAACATCAATAGAACAAAACAAACAAACACTAAAAATGAGCCAAAGGAAAAGCACAAGAAACACATACAGACTTGTAGACACACCTGTTCACAAACAGATAAATCTCATTAAGATACAGAAATCAGAAAACATAATTCATAAGCAAAAGACCTATAGGGGAAAATAAAGAAACAAACAATAGGTAAAGAATCATGAGACAGTCTTTACCCCTATCAACCCACCCTGACAAAAACCCTCCAAAAATAATATTGAGTTAGTTAAATGTGGTTTGTATACCTGTTGAAACTCCACTGCAGAAAACTATTGTTTCCTCTGTAGGCAGTTACCAATTGGAGATCACATAGAGATAGCTTCTAGGTGTTGGATGGAAACTTGTAGTCACTTCTCTCCATCTGCTAAACTCCATCTGGCTTAGACATGGCATGTGTGCATGCTGCTGTGAATTCGCATGTGCGTCAGCTCTGTTATGACTAGAAACCCTTCTTTTCTTGGCATCTTACATCCTCAGAGGCTCTTACAATTATTCTGTCTCTTCTGCAGTGTCCTCTGATTCCAGCACATGGAATTTGATGGAGATATCACAGTAAGTACTAAGCATATCAAGTTCACTAATTCCCTGCACTTTTGTGGGTCTCTACATTTGTTCCAATCTACAATATGCTTCTAATAACATTCTACTATACTTATAGATAGATTAATCTCTTACCCAGCCATCTTCATAAAAACAAACCTTTAATTAAAAGCACAAGCCTGTAAATATATTCACTTGATTCTTCACGATATCACTATATATATATATATATATATATATATATATATATATATATATATATATATATATATCCTGTCTTTTTGGCATAATGTTGAGGGCAAGACGTTTAATATCCTGCATATAAAGTTTTGAAACTTTGCACAGTGTCAGTGAATTGCTTAGTGTCTCAAACATTTTCTCGTTTGATATATTACAGGGATTACATGTAGATAATCACATAGTACATAGTATTAGTTATTGCTTCTGCTTTCTGTTGAGTTTTTCTCAGTCAATATTAATTCTCTTCACTATACTTATTTTCTTGTTGCATTTTTTGTGCTAATGGTTGAATTTAGACTCTTATACATTAGGATAAATATCTATCACCGATAAGTTGTCCCAGTCCTTTCTAATATTCCTTTAAAAACTATTTACTTCTAATAAGTAATGAATGTCTGTATTTTAATATTTGTGTTTACGATTTCCTCATTTTTTGCTTTCAAGTTTGTTATTATTTATTCAAATTTTTGAAGCACAGTATTAATTGTAATATGTTAACATGTAAGAATTTGTTTACTTTTTAGCCAATTAATTGATTTAGTATTATAAAAAATAAAAACGCACTTGCTTTTGCCATTTTTTTCCTGCTCCTGAATATAAACTCTCACACATATTCACGTAAATAACCCCAACAAAACTCTTTGGTTCACTTACTTGGACATTGTTCTGTTGGTAATGTCCAATTTGGGGCAAGTAGATAGGCAGACTTCAGTTTACATCTCGGAAGGAATAATATTACATAGCAGCATGTTAACTTATTATGTCTAATCCTATTTTCTAAAAGTACAAGAATTTTACATGTAATTTAACAGGTCAATAGTGTCTATAGGTATTGTTAGCTATAATTTGCACATGGCCTGATTTCAATCTTCTTGGACAGACAGCCAGTATGCAACAGTGGCTTAAACTTGACCTTTCATCATCTGGAGCAATTTGGAATTGTTTGTATCACACAGTTACTCAAAGAAATCTGAGAAATATAAGTTCAATACCTAAACAAATGTTTTTAGCTTTACTTTAATCATTGTAGGTTGCATTCTTACACATATCATTCAGTATTGCCAGAGACAGACAAATGTTTGTTAGTTCTCAAGGGCTGTGTGTAGAGTATACAAATTTCAATACTGATCACAAGAACTGGGAATTAGGTAATGGTATTTTACAATGTGGCTAGCCATTATGCAAATGTTTTTTGAAAGTGTCATTTTTCATTTCTAACAATTTAAAACTGTTTTTGATAAGAAAAAAATTCTTTATGTTTACAAATACCTTATTTATTTATGTTACCTTCACTTATTTACTAATAAGTGTATGCACATGTGTGCATGTGCATGCATGTAGCAGTATATTTAATATAGAAGTGGAAATGTCAGAGGATAACTTTTAGGAGTTAGTTCTCTCTTTACTCTCTGGGTTTTGGACATTGAATATAGGCAATAGTCTTTGTGCCTATAACATTGAGAAATCTCACAATACCTTATTTGCATTCTCATTATGTTTTATCCCTGTATTGTTATGGATATAACAAGGGCTTTGCACTGACCCTACAAATATAGGCACAGAGGTGCAACCCATATTCAAACTACAGACACATGATTTTTTTTCCTCTTTTTTTGAGACAGGTTTTCATTGTGTAACTGTGATTGCCTAGAACTTCTTATGTATACCAGGCTAGACTTAAACTCAAAGAAATATCTGGCTATCTCTTTCTCCTGAGTACTGGGATCAAAGACATGTACCCACAGGCCGGCTTAATGATGCTTGCTTCAATTTTTTTTCAAACTGCTACACTGTACTCAGGGATTGGAGATGGAGATACCAGAATCACAAATCGTCATCCCTGTCTTCATAGTGAACTTGAGGCCATCTTGGATTATAAGAGACTTTATCTCAAATTACATAAAATAAGTGGGAAAAAGGTATAAAATGTGTAGCTTTACAATTGGGTTCTATAGGCAGAGATTTTAATAAATCATTTATATTATCTTTTGATAGACAAATGCATTCTAACGTAAATGTCTCAGTATATGAGAAACTCTGTTGATGCTAAAGGTAATCATCTTTTGTGAAATTTATGAACTTTCAGTTATATTAAAATATGAATTATATTTAAAAAGTTAAGCACCAATAAATCTTAAGTAAACCATTGTAGAAAATATAAAATTTATGTAATTTCAATGCTCAGGAAGCTCAAGATATTTTCTAAACATATGTATAAACTCACATTCATTATAAACAATACAAAACAGAAGAATAGAATGGAAGATAAAGATTTTGTAGTTCAACTACTTAAACAAAACCAGAATTGTAACTACATTAATAAATAAACATATATAGAAAAGAATCATAAATAGGGTATTTAGAAACATAGAAAACAATTTGCTCTGAGACAAAGTAAAATATTTTAGACATGAAAAATAACATTTTTGAAAAGAACAACTATTATTTGAGTACATCCTAACATGATATATACAAATTCCTAGCTGCCTATGATTTCTGTTGTGCACATATGTTTCCCAAAAGCCTATGATCTTTGATGAGTAATGACAATTGGTCATTAATCAATGATGAAAATACTTTATCCGTGTGTCTCCACATTAATCTACCCACTTATTCATATGCCTACCACCTATCTACCATCTATTATTCTATCTCTCTATCTATTATCTATTTACCTATCATCTATTTATCTATTACTATATATCATCTATCTGTTTACCATACTTAATATGTTAGTATCTTATTGGTGCTGAATTAAAATATCACTAACAAAGCATAATATGGCAGAGTTTATTTCAACTTGTTTTCAAATAATATGTCTATAATATAGGAAGACACATGGCATCAAGTAAATGGAACAATAAGCAGAGAGATCACAGCTGTAAATAACACAAACCACAATAAAGCAAACGAGGTGAAATGCAGCCCCAATCATGTATCAATAAGGCTCTATCTTCACTTGATGTAAAAGGTAAAAAAACTTGAAAAACTAAGATTGATCTACAATTCAAATTAACAGAATACATATAAAAATGCAAGAGGGAATTTACAGTAGGTGAAATCTTTTATATTCCTATTGATAAGCACTCGTCTCCCTGTTCTTCCTAATTCATTTATGTGGGTTTTGTTTTGATTTTGGTGTCGTTTTTGTCTTCTATCCAAATTTGTACAAAATCTCTTAACTGTTTGGTAGTAAAACATGAGTCCATATCCATTGACTTGAAAGGAAATATAACCTGAAATATCATATGAGATCATTTCAGACCCCAACAGAGTCATCGTGAATATTCAAACACTCCATCAAGAAATATCACTGTGTTTGATTTCTGGATGTGGTTCTTACAGGAAGGAGCTGATTCTTCATACATTCATTACCTTATTGCAAAATTTTAAAAAAAGTGTGCTGAGAAGACAGATAAGTCAGTAATGTGCTTCCTGAAAATGTGTGAGAAGCCACAATAAGATATCTAAAACCCATTGTAAATGGCTGGGTGTGGTGTGCATCTGCAATGGCAGCTTTGGAAGGTAGAGACAAGGACATCATTGAGACTCTCTAGACAATATAAGAACCCCCCAAAGCCAGTGAAAAACCCTATATGGGATGAAAAGAGGGCTCAGTGGCTAAGACATATTGATGAAAAACATGAGGAGTAGAGTTCAAACTAATAGTAGCCACTTAATATTAGTTAAAAGTGGCTACATCCACATAGATAATAACAGAACTGTGAGAAATAGAGGCATGAAGATAATGGAGGCTTTCTGGCTGACAGTCTAGTTCCAAGATTAGTGAGCAACCCTGCTTTAATAACACAAGATTGAGAGAAATTGAGTAGTTCCAGCAATGTTCTCCTCTGTCCTTAGCACACAGGCTTGGGAATACATACAAACACACACATGTACACACCTGTCCTATGCATACAGATTCAACAGGCATATTAACCCATTTTTCATCCATTATTTCAAGAGCAACTGAAGAAGAGCACACACACACACACACACACACACACACACACACACACACACACACACAAAGTGTTCTGAGTTCCAAAATCAATTAAATTTCAAAGTTCAAATCATACCCTGTGGGCTTCACTAGTTGGATTTGCCACCATGTTGGGACATCATACTTTCAGGGCAAGAACCTCTACTTGCTAATACATCTTACAGGTTCATCATGTTTTTCTTCTTAGTTCTCTGTTCTGATTAGTAATTTTTCAAGTTTTTTTCCTCCTTACTACATACAAAGCTACACTTGCTTTTCATCTTCCTTTTCCAGTAAATATATTCTTGACAAAATAGAAGTGGTTTGTATTATTTCCCTTTGGAGAAATAGGCTGATATATTTTATTTATTTTCTGTTTAGAATAACTTGTTAAATCCTGTTTGAATTAATTGTATATTTTTCATTTGCAAAGGTCATTATGACACTTTGAAATTTCGTTTCAAACTCTAAATACTGACAAATTAATTTTCTCCAATTACAGTAATTTATTACTGACCCATCAAGTTAAAGTATTATTTATTGCTACAATAGCACCAATTACCACTGCCATATTACGAATTACTACCTAGACCAGGTAATAACCATTGGAGCTGTGAAGCAAAGTCAGGAACTCGTACATTCTTAAACCAAATAAAGACAGAAAAGTAGGAAAGGAAAGCAGAAGCATCTGATTAACATGCTAAAGTTGGTATTTGGCTGAGGCCTGAAGACTACTCCTTATCTGAGCTACAAGGAAAGGACAGAATTTGAGTGAAAGAAGTCACAATTCTCTAGATGTGGAAGTTGGTGTTGTATAAATTAATGCTGGAGCCTTGCTACTCTTCTATCTAATAGTTCTATAGGATAGACTCTTTACCAGCTCTCTAACTATATATCCACTTCAGAATCAGTTCCCTTTCTTTATACATTGTCTCTAGTTTTCATCAAATTTCATGTGTCTCTGGTTTAATTCTTTGTTTTGGGATCAAAGAACCTGGGCATCACAGTGTTATTTTCCACACTACATTACACTTCTCCAATGACAAGACTACATATACTCTTCTATATTTAACCTCTAAGTACCATGGCTATTAGAAGCTATGCTCACATTTGTTTCAGATTTCATCACAGATGGATGGATGAGGACTCTCTTCCTGAAATGCCAACAGCTACAGGTCTGCTTTGAATTTCACCATAAGAAAGTGATAACATACCATGGCATTGTAATAACAATGAGGAAATTGAGTCTAGGAAACATTTGAGAGCACATCAGTGGTCAAAGATGGATATAAGTAGCAAATGTTTATTTTATAGATTGGTCTATACTTGTTTTCTTTTTTAGTTTCTCTAAAATTCGAGTGCAATTTAAATGAAAAGTGAGTTTGTGTTCAAATTTTTTGGGATTGTATGAAATGGACCATACAAAAGTCTAAAAATTGAATTTTATTTTACAGTTACGTGTACATATGCTTGTCTGAATATGGATATAAACATATGTGTGCAGGTGCTCATGGAAGTCAAAAGAAGACTTAAGTTTCCCTGGAGCAAGAGTTTTAATCAATGGTGAAGTTGCTCAACACGTGCACAGAAAACTGATTTTGGATCATGTACAAAAAGCAACACGTTCTCTTGAATACTGATCTATCTCTCTAGTCCCCATGTCACATAGTAAAGCTAGTGACAACTATGAAATTTTGCTATCTAGTTTGTTTCCATGTGTCTTCTATAAAAGCACCTTAGATATTAGTCATATTTGAATGGCTCCATTGATATATATTTTTTCTTGTTTATAAAAATAATAAGAATAAAAGCTTATTTATATGATATACTGGCTAGGTGACCAATAAGAAAATCCAAAACTAAACTGAAATCTACAGCTGTTCTTCCCAACCATCATAAGTAGGTATTATGCTAGGCAGTATAGCTAGCTGAAACCTTAGCAGCAAAGGTAATATTCTAAAGATAAAAACAAACAAACAAACAAACAAAAAACCCCACACAACTCTTTTATTCTGCCTTTTTTTTTTGCTTGTCAGATTAGTGTATTTTACAAGACTGTTAGGACTGCCACATAGCATTGACCTTTAAAGATAAAACAGAATATAGCAGATTCTAAAATTATCAAAGGAAAGGAAATGAGCAAAAAAACTTTGACAAGCTCAGAATTAGTTAAAGTGTATGGGTAGGAGGATGCATTTTGAATTAAATAAAGACCCAAAATCACAAAACAAACAAACAAAAATTTAGCCTTTGTAAAATCAGAGGATTTATAAAACCACATTTACCTGAGCCTGAATTGAACTTAAATATAAAGCAAGTCAGTCAAATGCTCTACCACTGAGCTATACTCCCTCATAAAACTGAAAAGCTTCTATGAGGCAATGGGACACTGTCATTAGGAAAAAACAGCAACCAAAAGATTTGGAAAGGATCTTTGTGAATCCAACATCTGATACAGGACTAATACCCAATATATACAAATAGTTCAAGAGGTTAGACTCTAGAGAACCAAATAACCCTATTAAAATGGGAATACAGAACTAAACAAAGAAGTCTCAGTTGAGGAATATCAAATGTCTGAGAAGTACCTCAAGAAATGCTCAACATCCTTAGTAATCAGGGAAATAGAAATCAAAACAACCCTGAGATACCACCTCACACCTGTCAGAATGGCTAAGATCAAAAACTCATGTAAAAACAGATGCTAGTGAGGATGTGAGAAAGAGGAACACTCCTACACTGTTGTTAGGATTGCAAGCTGATGGCCTATAGGCTCATATATTTGAGTATGTATCTGTTAGGTGGTGATGTTACTTACAAAATTTATGCAACCTGTTGGAATTGGAGATTTGCTGGAGGCAGTGTTCTTTTGTGAATGATAGCCTGACCCTGTTTCATATTCACTTTCTGCTTTGTGAGTGTTGATATAATGTGTATAGCTGCTAAATGCTCATTCTGCAATGCTTTCTCCACCACAGTGGGATATATCCCCAGACTCTGTGAGCCAAGATAACTCCTATATCTTATAATTTGGTGTGATTAGTAAGGTTAAATAAGAATATATACATATATATTCTTAATATAATATTTAAGACACATCAACTGGGTAAAGAGTAGTCATTATTACTTTTGTGTTTCATGTACATAATTCTGTTTTAGAGTTCATTTTCTTAATATTTGTCTGTCTGTGGGTCAGTGCAAACATGAATGCAGTGCTCATGAATGCCAAAAAGGAGACATGGAGATTTAATTCTAGATGGTTGTGTGCTATAGAAGTAAATGGCTAAAATGAAACTCAGTTCTGAAAGTAGCATGAATATTTAATCACTGACTGTCCTCTCCACCCCCACCCTTTATTCTTCTATAAAATATTTTTTTTTATTTTGGGTTATCAATGATACAAAGAAATTTGTTGGAAAGAGATTTAGAGACATACTCTAGGACATCCTTGCTTTGTGCCAACTCTTTGTCTTCTTTCCTCAAACTACCATCACCTTCCCACTTCTTCCTGTGTCCTTTTGCTGCATTCTACCTTGATGGCATGTATCTTGTTTGGAGAGTCAAGAGAGATTATTCAGGATATTTTTATTAAAATATGCAAGAGATAACTCTGGTATGTACTGTTTACAAACATATACCTTATAGATGCATAAAGACAGTATTTTCAATATTTGGAAATAAGCAGAGTCTATTTCTCTACACATTTGCTTTTGGGCAATTAATCTCTTGGGAACACTAGCTATTAGATGGTTTGTGTTCTGCAACATGACCAGAGGTAATGAATCAAATTCAGAAGTCACAAGTTATTAAAAGCTATTGATCCTTTGAAGCTGCTCACTCAATATTAAACTGCTTTAGTAAACCTCTCCTTTATTTTTGGGGCCAGATGCTGCAAAACATGGGGAAAAATTAAAATATAATGATACTAAGATACCCTTCTTCACACCTGGCACCTTGCTTTCCTCCCTAATTTGAAGTCATAAAGAAAGGGATTTAGATGAGCTGAAGGGCTTCCTTATCTCTTTTGGGTAAGAAGAAGGGTACCTTGGCACATATGCTAAGGTTGCATCCCCAAGTGGCAGGGCCATAATTACATCAGAGGAAATCTATTCATTGTTCATGACTTAAATGCTCCCCTTACAAAATTGTGGACTATGTTATATACTGTCGCATTCCTGGTTCTATTATTTTTATGCAAAATACCTGATCTGTGATGAGGGATGAGGCATGTCCTCCAAAGTGGGCAGTCTGGAATTTGGCTTAGGAATTCTTTGATCTTGATGCCAACTTTGGAGATTTTATGGAATATGATTTAGGCAAGATTTCTGCTAAGAACAGCAAGTGATCATCATGGTGTAAACATTACGCATATTTTCAACAGGGGTGCTCTGGCTATCTTCAACCTACCTTCATTAGCTTACACTGCTCCTATTTTGAAATAAATATAAAATTGTAGGAGAGACTTAAGCCTGCTTCTCTCTATCTACTTCAATCAGACATATTTTCTAGTGGTTTCATATTCCCATAGACCACTGTTGCCAACTATGTGTAAACCAATAGCAGGTTTTGTTAGCTATTAAATGAAATGATGGGTCCATAGAAAGGAAGCTGACAAATATTTTGCCTCAGAAGAGTTCTGTCTATGACAATTATATGCTCATGGAAACAGACAACCTTGAGGATTCCCTAATTTTGGAAAATTTTAGGGTACTGAAGGTTCAGGATCACAGGCAGACATGAAAACCATCCAAAGACTGAGATTATTAAAGTGTAGATAGTATAATGGGGTCTTAAAGGGAGAGGTAGTTTCCGATCAGTAGGACAAAGGGGGTTTCTGATTTATGAAGATTTTTAAGGGTAGCATAAGCTTCACTTCAGACCACAATATAGAAGACCTTCTTAAGATTAAAGTTAGAATTCAAACTTGTTTTCAACTTCTTTGCATCTGTAAGGCAAAGGAAGATTGAATGGCCCCAGCCTGCTTTATCAATTTTTTTCCAGGAAGGAAGATGGCAGGTGTGATTGGTGGGAGAGTGCCTGAATGATAGTGAAGGGCAGATAGAGGATTTATGATATAACATTATTCAGTAGGTTTTCATTAGTTTATTTTTGGTAATAAAAGGAAAGACTTTGAAGTCGATGGTCAGCTTGACCTTTAAGGATGATGACTGACCAGAGTAATCCCAGTAATTTTTACCTAATAGTGACAAGTACACACTGATATAGTAAATTATTTCCACTTAATTTACAAATTATTAAATATTGTGTTAGTGCATCGGGATGCAGACCACAGGCTTTCAGTCTATAGCTTTACAATACATCTTTATAGCTTTGAATCAGAAAATAATGTTTCAGATGAAAATGTCTCTTTCTCTTTGCACCTTCATTTCCCTTCTCTCAGCCTACTTTTCTTTTGATTTATTTATTTATTGTACTCCAGATTTTATTCCCCTTTTGTTTGTCAAAAGGTCTTTTTTCTTTTCTTTTGTGATAACCACTTAATTCATTCTTACTTGAATTTGAAGGTACAAAGAAAGGTAGCTATCCACAATCTGACGTGACTATGAATAATTTCTCTCTTATGTATGTGCATATATATATATATATATATATATATATATATATACATATATGTGTGTGTGTGTGTGTGTGTGTATGGCCACCAGAGGTCAAATTGAAGTATCTTCCCTTTAACTCTATGTACCTTACATTGAGACATGGTCACTTTTGGAATGTGACATATCTCATCAAGTTTACTACACTTGTTTACAAGATGCCCCAGGTATCCTTATGACTTTATCTCTGCTGCTCTCAGATTACAGCATTATTGTACACTGCCTTTTACATGAGTGTGAAGCATCCAAGCTCAGTACTCCATGATTCCTTTAAAAAGTGAGCCACCTTATCACCATTCTTTAGTAATCTGATTGTATTACAAACCTAATTTTCTTGAGTAACAATGAAATTAACTTCTTTAAGACCCTCTTGTAGAACCATAATGAAGGTAAGTTTCAATCAGGTCACTCATCAACAGAACTTCTTCATTGCCATACCTCCTGAGGCTGGCTCTGATTCCTCCTTTACTTAATTATGAAGCCCATATTAGTGCCTCCAAAATAAACTTGGGTAACAGCGCCTAATTATCAGCTCCTCTCTCCAATATACATTTATCAAATCCCTTTATTCTGTTTGTGCCGTACACAACACTTTACCTGGAATAATAAAGCAGTATCTTAAAATATAAATGCCAACTAACCTGGGAATTTAAGTACTGAATACCAGGTACAGTTTTAATTAACCAACAGAGGAAATGGAAGTCCATTGAATAGTTTTTGAGTGTAGTGTATGAATTAGTAAATTGTTGTTTGCCTTTATGCATATTAAAGGTGAATTTTGGGAATCATTAAGCACTCCTTTTCCAGCTTCCAGGGGACTTCTTTTGCATATTCTTCAGAACTCCTTTTATTGGGACAAAATGTCTCCCTAAGTATGCTAATGATAACAGGAAACAGCAAAAATGAGCAATGGAGATTGCTGTATTTGAGATATTCTAGAAATTAAACTGTTTAGAATGAATGATACTATTACTTAGTCCATGATATTAAAAAAATGCCCCCTAAAAATAGGAATCGGAGAGCTGATGCAAGGAATGAAGTCTTAATCAGGATCTCTAACTGACCGCCCTAATTTCTCAGTCAATTTCTACTGGGTGTTTCCAAGACCTAGATTTGATGATACCTAAGTAAGCTTTGAATTGCCCCTACTTTACTTTTCTCTGCTGTGTGCTGTAAACTACTAATATGATGGTTGATTATTATCTGTGGCTTCCATCTATCTGATGCTCTATCTTTGTACTTTTATTTTTGATAGACTTAAAAGATTCATTCCTAGAAACTGAAATTATGCCAATCATAGCAGTTGTCTGGATCATAGAAACAAAAAACCACTAGCAAAGATGAGCACAGGCCTATGTCTGGATAAATAAGATCCCATTTAGAACCTAGACATGATACCCATTATTTCTCTGTACTATACCATCTCCCATTTTGGTATTCATTGAAGCACCTGTCCTGAGACCTCAGTGAGATAAAAACATAAGAAAAATAACCTCTTCTAATTTCTACTCAGACAACTTTAAAAGAACCATCTTTCTCACACTAACTTTTTTATATTAGATTTTCAAGTAGAGTGGTGAGGCTCACGTGAACGTGTGTGTGTGTGTGTGTGTGTGTGTGTGTGTGTGTAATGGTTAAAGTTAATTATTAATTTCATAGTAGGTAGAATGTTGCTGTCATGACTTGATTACATTAGTTGATGTTGAAAGACCTGCATTATTTGTAGATGGGGCAATTCTCTAAGCAAAGAATCCTGGCCAGTACAAAACCAAAAACCAAGTGCACACTAGCATGCATTCATTTGTCTTTCTACATATAGACTGTGAATATGAAGAAAACTGATCCCTCAGATCCTAGTGCTATGGCTGTCATGATTGAATGCATTCATGAACTATAAGTTGAAATATATTATTTCTCCCTTATTTTAGATTATTTTGGCTCTTTTAACATAGCGATATGAAGAGATGTTATGTCAGGGTGGTAATCATCTCCTTAAGTGTTCTTTCCAAGTATATCTTTTGATAGAAAGAGATACTTTCTATGCCAAAACAGTCTAAGGATGAATAAGTCAACTTAGTTTTATAGGGTATGAACCTTTCTTCATCTTGATATTGAATAATGTTTTCATGAGTTTATTCACTAAAATATATCATGAATAATTGTTTCTATTTTGTGTTTGACAAAGCATATAGTCAGAGAAATCCATGGCTGGTTGAAAATCCATGTTTCCAAAAAAGGCTTTCAAAGTGTCAATAAACATCTACTTTTACATATCTAGATCTTAAAATTCTATTTTTTAAATTAAGTATCTAACCTATGGCTAATATTGGGATGGATTCAGATTTTATGTGAGCTGAAGTTTTTCAAATGTATAAAACTAAAAAATCTACAAAGAGTAGAAATCAAAATTAATTTCAAAAGCATCATGGAAAACACTAATGCAAGGAGGTAAGCAACAACATACAAAAAGCAAAAAAGCAATCTTCTCTCAACAAATTAAATAGAAGAAAGCCACAACAACTGAATTCCACCTCTAACAATAAAAGAACAGGAAGAAACATTTTGCCGTAATATCTATTAACATCACTGGACTCAATTCTCAAATAAAAGGACATTGATTAACTGACTGGATATGAAAGAGAACCCAGCCTTTTGGTTCATGTAGGAAACAAAATTAAGTGACACAGAGACACAATCTCAGAGTAAAAGACTGGAAAAATATTTTCCAAAAAAATGGTCCCAAGAAACAGGTTGGAGTAGCCATACTAATATCAAATAAATTTGACTTTCATTCAAAAATTATCAAAGAAGACAAGGAAGAATATTTCATACACATGAAAGGAGTAACCAACCAAGGAGATCTACCAATTTTGAATATTTGTGCTCCAAATACAAAGGAATATACATTCATAAAAGAAATTTCACTAAAATTCAAGGCACACATTGCATCTCACACAATAGTGAGAGTTCAACACCAAACTATCCACTATAGACAGATGATGTAAACAGAAAGTAAGCATAGACACAGTGAAACCATCAGAGGTTAAGAACCAAATGGATTTAACAAATCTATACACCATTTTATTCTAAAACAAAAGAATATACTTTCTTCTTTGGACCTCATGGTAACTTCTCTAAAAATGACCACAAAATCTGTCACAAAACAGACCTTAACAGATACAAGAAGATAGAAATAATCTCATATATCCTATCAGATCACCACCAACTAAGGCTGATCTGCAATAACAACAAAAACGACAGAAAGCCTACATATGCATGGAAAGTGAAGAATGCTTTACTCAATGATAACTTGGTCAAGGAAGAAATAAATAAACAAAGGCAAGAATTTTTAGAATTTAATGAAAATGAAGGCACAATATACACAAATTTATGGAACACAATGAAAGCAGTTCCATGATGGAAAACTGATTGCTCTGAGTGTCTCCAAAAAGAAACATGGAAGAGCATACATTAGCAGCTTGACAAAATACCTGAAAGCTCTAGAACAAAAAGAAGCAAATATACACAAGAGTAGACAGGAGGAAATAATAAAACCCTTAATCAGAATAACCAGTGGGTAGAGAGATAGTATCCAAATTAGCAAAACCAGAAATGAAACTGAGGAAATTCAAAAAGTTATCAGATCTTATTACAAAAGTCTATACTAGACAAATTTAGAAAATATGGACAAAAAGGACAATTTTCTAAACAGATATCAGGTACGAAGTTTAAATCAGGATCAGGTAAACCACCTAAACATTCCCATAACCCATAAAGATATACAATCAGTCATAAAAAGTCCATCAACCAAAAAAGCCCAGGACCATATAAGTTTAGTGCAGAATTCTATCAGACAAATAAGACCTAACTATTCCACAAAATAGAAACAGAAGGAACCTTACCAAATTCTTTCTATTAAATCACAATTATACTTATACCTAAACCACATAAGACACAACAAAGAAAGTGAACTTCATACTAACCTCACTTATGAATATCAATGCAAAAATACTCAACTAAATTCTCACAAATGAATCTAAGAATATATCAATACAACCAACCATTATGATCAAGCAGGCTTCATCCCAGGGATGCAGGGATGGTTCAATATATGGAAATCCATCAATGTAATCCCTTATATAAATAAATTCAAAGAAAAAAAAACCACATGATCATCGCATTATATGCTGAGAAAACATTTGACAAAATTTAACACCCCTTCATGATAAATGTCTTGGAAAACTTAGGAAATCAAGGCTCATACCTACACATAGAAAAGCAATATATAGCAAACCAGTAGCCAACATCAAACTAAATGGAGAGAAAATTGAAGTAATTCCACTAAAATCAGGGACGAAACCAGTCTGCCCACTCTCCCTTCCTATTCATATAGTATTCAAATTCCTAGCCATAGCAATTAAACAACAAAATGGCGAGAAAGGGATATAAATTGGAAAGGAAGAAGTCAAAATATCCCTTATTGCTGATGAAATGATACTATCCTTACATGGCCCCAAAAGTTTCACCAGAGAACTACTACTCATGATAAACAACTTCAGGAAAGTGACTTGGTAAAAACTTAACAACAACAACAAAAAAAAAATTCAGTAGCCTTACTCTTCTCAAACAAGAAACAGGCTGAGACAGAAAGCAGGGAAAGATGCCCTTCCTAATAGTCACAAATAATATAAAATATGTTGGTATCACTCTAACCAAGCAAGTTAAAGATCTGTATGATAAGAACTACATGTATGTGAAGAAAGGAAAATCAAAGAATATCTCAGAATTTGGAAAGGTCTTCCATGCTTATCGACTGACAGGATTAATATAGTAAAAATGGGCATCTTCCCAAAAGCAATCTATGGATTGATTTGAATCCCCATCACCATTACCACACAATACTTCATAGAGTTAGAAAGAGCAGTTTGCAAATTGCTTTTCAATAAATAAAACTAAAACAAACAACACCAAACAAACAAAAAAGGCCCAAGATATCCAAAACTATACTTAGCTCTAAAAGATCTTCTAATAGAATCTCCATTCCTGACCTCAGGTTGTATTACAAAGCAATCGTGATAAAAAAAAAAGGAAAACTGTATGCTATTGGTACAGAGATAGGTCGGGGACCAATGGAATAGAATTCAAGAACCAGAAATGCATCCACTTACCTATGGTCACTTGAACTTTGACAAAAGAGCTAAACCATCCAATGAAAAAAAAGAAGACACCATTTTCAAGAAATGTTTCTATTTCAACAGGCTATCAGCATTGAGAAGACTGAATATTTATCCATACTTATCTCCTTATACAAAGTTTAAGTCCAAGTGGATCAAGGACCTCCACATAAAACTAGATACAGTGAAACTAATAGAAGAGAAAGTGAGGAAGAGCCTTGAACACATGAGAACAAGGATAATTTTTCTGAAGATACCAATGGTGTGTGCTCAAGAATCAATAAATTGTACCTCATAAAATTGCAAAGCTTTTCTAAGGCAAAGGACATTGTTATTAGGACAAAATGGCAAGCAACAGATTGGGAAAAGATGTTTACGAATCCTACATCTGATATAGGTCTAATATCCAATATATACAAAGAATTCAAGAAGTTAGACTCCAGAGAATCAACAAAGAATTATCATCTGAGTAATACCAAATGACTGAGAAGCACCTAAAGAAATGTTCAACATCCTTAGTCATCAGGGAAATGCAAATCAGAACAACTCTGAGATTCCACCTCACACCAGTCAGAATGACTAAGATTAAAGTTTCAGATAATAGCAGATGAGAAAGCAGATGACCGTGGAGAAAGTGGGACACTCCTCTATTGCTGGTGGGATTGTAAGCTAGACTGGAAATCAGTCTATGGATTCCACAGAAAATTGGACATAGTACTACCTGAGGACCCAGCTATACCACTTCTGGATATATATCTAAAAGATGCTCCAACATATAACCAGGACACATGCTCTACTATGTTCTGATTTGCATTTCCCTGATGACTAAGGCTGTTCATAGCAGCCTTATTTATAGTAACCTGCAGCTTGAAAGAACCCAGATGTCCATAAACAATGGAATGGATACAGGAAATGTGGTAGATTTACACAATGGAGTACTATTCAGCTATTAAAAAAAATGACTTAAAGAAATTCTTAGACAAATAGATGGAACTAGAAAATATCATCCTAAGGTAACCCAATCTCTAGAGAACACACATGGTAAACACTCACTGATAAGCGGATTTAGCCTCAAAGTCAGAATACACAAGATCCAATTTACAGACCACATGAAGAAGAAGGAAGACCAAAGTGTTGATGTTTCAGTCCTTTTTAAAAGTGGGTAAAAAATACTCACAGGAAGAAATATGGAGACCAAATGTGAAGCAGATGCTGAAAGAAAGGCCATCCAACAATGTTCCACCTGTTAATTCATTCCTTAACCAGTAGCCAAAGTCAGACACCATTGAAGATGGCAAAAATTACAGGCTGACAGGATCCTGATATAGCTGTAACCTGAGAGTCTCTGCCAGATCGTGATAAATGCACAGTCAGATGCTGGCAGGCAACCACTGGAGTGAGAATGGGTTCCCCCATGGAAAGAGGGAGCTGAAATGTTTTTATAACCCTATAGTAATTACAACAATTTCAACCAACCAGACCCCCAAAGGTCCCAGGGACTAAACCACTAACAAAAGGATACACATGGAGGGACCAATGATTCCAGCCGCTCTTGTAGAAGAGAATGGCATTTTGGGCATCAATGAGGGAGAGAGGCCCTTGGTCCTTTGTTGGGTCAATGCCCCAGTGTAGGAGAATATCAGGGTGGTAAAGCAGAAGGGATTGGGTTGGTGTGTGGGAGAGCAGCCTCATAGAGGCGGGGGTGGGGAGGGGTTGTAATAGGGAGGTTGTTGGAGGATAAACTGGGAAAGGGGATAGATAACATTTGAAATGTAAGTAAATAAAATATCCAGTTAAAGGAAAAGAGAGAAGGTAAAGAAATAAAAAAAATTCAATCATATATTAAATTCACATCAGAATTCAACACCCCTCTGTAGGTGCATATATTGTGAATGCTAATTATGCTACCTAAGAAATAAGAAAAGAAAGAAAAAAAAACTGTTTGCATGAGAGTAGCATCTGGGAACTTTCCCCAAGTTGGTTCTTATTGGTAAATAAAGATGCCAACAACCAATGCTGGTCAATTAGGACAAAGGGCAGAGGGAGGACTTTAGGATTCCTAGGTTTGGGACAGGGAAAAAGAGAAAAAGGGATGCCATTACTGCGAAAAGCAGGACAAAGCAACATGGCTTCCATGGAAAGGAGCTGGGAGGGTGTGACCCAGATCATGGCTCAGTTTGGCGGCAATCTGGGTCCAGGGCAGCCGAGTTAGAACATAAATTTAACAAGTAATAACTTTGGATTAATTGTGTGAGGCAGTATTCCAACTCTTAAGCTGCTTAAGACATATTAAAATATAAAGGGTGTGTGTGTGTGTGTGTGTGTGTGTGTGTGTGTGTGTGTGTGTGTGTGTGTCTTTGATTCCAGGACATATAGCATTGCAGTGGGTAATGAACCTACCCTAGGATTTATGAATAAGAAAAATAATTCAACAGATGGCACTCAACATGTGGAATACACACTTTTAAAAATTATTTGGAAATTACCAAATAGAATACAAATACCTTCCCTTTCTGCTGAGAGGCTCTGCCAGTGCCTTAGTACAGGGGTGGATGTTCGCAGTCAACCGTTGAACTGAGAACGGGGTCCCCAATGGAGGAGTTAAAGAAAGGACTGAAATAGATGAAGGGGTTTGTAATCCCATTAGAAGAACACAATATCAACAATTCAGACCCCTAAAGTTTCCAGGGACTTAACCGCCACCCTAAGAAAACACAGGGATGGAATTATTGCTCCATCCACATATGTAGCAGAGGATGGCCTTGTTGGATATCAATGGGAGGAGAGGCCCTTGGTGCGTCAAGACTAGATGCCCCTGTGTAGAGGAATGTCAGGGCAGAGAGATGGGAGGGCATGAGTGGGTGCGTGACAGGGTAGCCTCATTGAAGCAGAGGCAGGGTGAGATACTGAGATTCTGGAGAGGAAAGTTGGAAATGGGATAACATTTAAAATGTAAATAAAACTGCAAACAAACAAACAAACAAACAAACAAACAGAGCCTCGGAGATTTTGTTTCTCAGCCAAGCCAGTCCAATCCAAGCAGGTGGTTCCTCCCACAGTTTTATAGGATTGGAACTAGGATAGACATTTTTGCTAGTTTGGCATACATGATTCTGTTGTTCGAGGCAGGCCAATTCAGGGACGTGGTCTGTTGTTAATGGTGTAGTGGGAAGCTCTTTTGTTTTCTGAAGTGCTAGGAGAGCTTAAGCTTTTGATGGTGAAAGCTCCAGATGGGGAAAGACATGAATCAGTGAGCACACTTATGCTGCTGGAATATGGCAGGCTGCAGCGAGCTTTAACAATATAGGGTTGGAGGAGATATTGGAAAAACTTTCAATAAAATACATCCAAACCAAACCCAGAGCAGGACAAAAACATCATCAACTATGATCAAGTAGGCTGCTTCTCAGAGATGCAGTGGTGGTTAAATATATGTCAACCCAACAACATAATTTACCATACAAATTACCTGAAATTAAAAGACAAGCAAGCAAACAAACAAAAAGTCCACAGGATCATCAGATGGAGGCTGAAAATCTTCAGTGTTAAATTATGTAAATTGGTATGAAACTGTGTTGAGTCTTTTCTTTCTTTCTTTCTTTCTTTCTTTCTTTCTTTCTTTCTTTCTTTCTTTCTTTCTTCTCCCCCTCCTTTTTTTTTTTTTTTTTTTTTTTTTTGGTTAGGTATCAAGTAGAGTGTGGCATCAAAGAATGAATTTGTCAATAGTCCTGTTTCTATTGTGTGGAGTAGTTTGAAGAGTATTGGTAATAAGTCTTCTTTGAAAGTCAGGTAGAATTCTGTATGAAAATAATTTGGTTCAGAAACTTTATTCAGGGTACTCAAACCTCTTCTTTTTTAATCAAAATGATAAAGATTCAGCATGTAGAACTAACCTGGAAAGTTTATCTTTGTATTTTGTTTTCATAAATTTATTAAGACAAATTTGGGAAGTGCTTATGTCTTTATTATGGTTGAGCTTTCTATTTGTAAGCACAGCCCTCACCACCATAACTGACCATCATCATCATTCACAGACCCAAAGAAGCTCAAAAAGAAAGAAGGCACAGCAATAATGCATACATTTCATTTAGAAGTGGGAATAAAATAGTCATGAGAGACAAATGGAGGGAAGGAACTGACTGGGAGACAAGATGAAAAATTGAATGTGGAATTCAGGGGTGAGAAAGCACAAGAGAGGTGGCCTAATGTGCATGAGAATTAAATGAATTCTGCAACTGACAGATGTCTGCTGTCATATTCCCATTTTGCATTCTTATTTTCATAATTTGGATATTGTTTCTCTGTCCTCCATTAGTATGATTAAGGGTTTATCTACCTAGTTCATTTTCTCAAAGACCAGGTCATTATCGTTCCTTGATTCTTTGGATTGTTTCCTTTGTTTGTAATTGATTTTAGCCTTAACTTTTATTATTTCTTGCCATCTACTCCTTTTGGGCTTTTTCTTTTTCTTCCAGAGATTTTAAGTATGCTGTTAAGTTGCTTGTAAGCCTAGGCATACCAGTGACTTTTTATGTTTACAACTTTTGTTGCGTAAACCTTGATTTTAATCTATTGGTTAAATAAAACTGGCTAGAGCCAATTAATGTAGGGATTAGAAGTATGTGGGTTTGTAGTGACCTGAAACCCCAATGGGAAAATAAGGAAAGAAGGAGAGGAAAGAGCAAGCTGCCATAATGGGAGATAAATGATAAGCATAAGGCCAAGAGAAAGAGCAAGTATCTGTGGTAGACCACTGAGGAGGAGGTAGCCAGGCTAACATTTAAAAAAGTAGATGATGGGTTACCCCCATTTAATGATCTAAGCAAATAAAACAAGCATAGTCTGAGTCTCATTTGTTTGTAGGCTAGTTGGGGATAAGTTTCAATTGGTTGTACTACAATTGTCACTCAACATGGGGCAAAAACTTACTTAAAATTAATTTCAGATACCTGAATGGAAAAGAGGTCACTTTATGAATAATAAGACAAGAAAAGAATTCTTTCTCAGTGAACCTGCAATGTTTTTACACAACATGTACTAGGTTCAGGCGAAAAAAGGTGCTGATTTGGCATGTCTATTTCTAGGGTTCACAGTATATATATATATATATATATATATGTCATACATATACGTGTGTGTGTGTGTGTGTGTGTGTGTGTGTGTGTGTGTGTGTATGAAACATAGACGATTATGCTCTTCAAACCCAACAAAGTACATGACTAGCAGCAGGCTTAGAATCCATGCTGTGGTCTTCCAGTGTTGGAGATGCAGCTTAATAAGGAAGATGCTATGCAAGGAAGCAGGTAAATTCTGCTACTCAGAGAGGAGAAAGCAAGGCTGCCTGCCTTCCATGGTCAAAAAATTATACAGAATAAAATAAATTTAAGATGTCTGTGCTATCTTAAGCAACTGCTTTCTTTCAATGTGGGCTCCAAGGGAATACTGGGAATGCATAGCCTAGAACATGACATACTCATGATGACTTGAAAATAATCTGATGCAATAAAGAAAAGGGAATTTAAATGAAGTTAATTATAGATAAGGACATTAATTTTATTTACATAAGGAGAAAAAGGATATAAATATATTTACCTACAGAAATGTTAATCTCCAATGAAGGGAAAAATAAGTATGAATTGATATAACATTTTTAAGGGTAAAATAAGAAATAAATCAAGATTAAGATAAATGTTTAAAGGATCCATTGATGAATGAATAAAACCAGGCCTTTTATCACAATGCTTAGGAGATAAAGGTAAGGATAATTAGGTTTCTTGAGCATCTAAATCCAATCTAATCTCTAAATAAATCTGGATCATGTCAGGCTATGCAAAGAAACCACATCTCGATAAATAATAATGATTTCTTTAAATTGTTTTATTTTTGTAATTGTTTAAATTTTCAAAATGAAGTGGGTTATGCATTCTGTTTTATTGGTATTTCATCTCTATGAGAGAGGTCAAAGTAGAACAGACCCAAATTAAAAAGAGGCTGCTAAATTCAATCAATCTATACTTGTGATGAATTTGAGTTGCAGGACTAAGCACATACCATTTTTGAAGAGAGTCTCTGTAAACTTGTTAATAAGAAAAAAAAATGTTTTCGATCGTTTCCAAAGTAATAAGGATCAGACTTGATATAGGAAGTCCCCCTTAAGACCTTGGCTAGAAACAGATAATAATAATAATAATAAAAATAAAAATAATAATAATAATAATAATAATAATAATAATGATGATGATGTCCAAACAGTACATGTAACAATTTGCTGATTAGTCTCTAATTGGAATAGCCCTAAAACTGACTCCAACATAAAATATCTCCAGATAGACTTCAAATATATATAACCAAAGGATAATACTGACTATAGAGTCCTCACATTTTATTTATCATTCTATCCTTTCATTTGGTATAAATGAAAAATTATATTAACTTTTATATTAAACTAATTCATAAAAAAAGACACTTGTCTTTCACCTGCTTAAACAAGGAGAAAACATTCAGATTTTAAATGATTCATGCACCCTACAACTTCCATACAAATATCTTTATAGTATCAAATGTTTATTTTTAGGTTTATATATTACAGAATAAAGCACAAAGAGTTTATCCCTGATAAGATTTACCAGTGGGTCTGCTGAAATGACCCACTATTCTAGCTTAATGCCTGATCCTGTCTCAACTAATACTGTTTCCACAGACTTATTTCAAGAATAAATACAAAAAGGGCTACTAATCCTCAATGACTTTGGGTCACCCACCTTTTCAGAAGCTTCCAGTCAGGACTTCAGTTAAGCCTTGAACTTTTTCAAAAATATAAAACCTGGACCACAAAAAATTCCAGGTAGCTTTATTTTAATTTAACCACTTTTGAATGTCCATTTGCACCCTAAAACAGTGATTCTTCATCCCAATTCAGCAGGAAGCAATTTTAAGAAGACTGTCATCCCAATACTTTAAGTTTGGATGGATTTTTTTGGTCATTGTAAAAATTTTAGATATGTTGTTATTTTAAGAAAAGATTACAAATAATTACGTAATTTGATAGGGAGAAAACCAAATAGTTAGTTTTTTCTCAAGGTTTATTATCTATCTTTCCTAAGTAAGAGAAAAGGAATTGAAAAAGAAAAGGGAGGCTTAAATATATTACTAAAATTTAAATTAGACAAATAATGATAGATTATTGAATCTACTCTTAACACAAAAGTTATTTATGGTCATAATGTTACATTAGTACAGAGTTTTGAATATTGATACAATTTTAATGTTTTCATCGGTATAAACGTTGGTGTATTGAGATAAAATTTAATATTAATTTTGATAAAATATAATATATATGTTTCAATTCTTATATAGGCTATTTGCCCATGCAACTAATTTAAAAATAGAAAGTTTAACACTAGTCCTTTAAATAAGTGTGAGTACACACTGTTTAGATTAATTAAGCAATGCAAGTTACTAGCTTGTTAATAAAACTCATGGTATTTTTAAGTTCTATTGTAGATTATCACAGAAATATACAGTCTGACTTAAGATGGTAGGTAGGTGGAGATAGCCAACTTTTGCTTGTGTAGATATGCTATGAATAAATACATCATCTTCAAAACCTCAAAGACTCAAAGAAAACGGTATTTGAAGATGTTTACTATTCATTTAAGATAATTTTGACATTGTTACATGCCAGCTCATGGCAGTAGGCCCATTGAACTTGGATGATGAGCATCAAAAAGCCATCATATGGAGTTGCTACAATTTTGGCATGCTAACCACTAGATAAGGTGAAAAAAATGCTCTAACTTTATCTGCAGACATGATGACATCTAGAAAGGACAAACATATGGGAAGTCAATTCCCAAGCTCTGCCAAGACAGAATAAACAAATACTTCATAATTCCTGCCTCACAAAAGGTATGTCAAATATTCTGTGCCAGAAAGCAGGAGATAATGTTCCCTCATTGTAGAAAATATTGAGGACCATCCAGGCAGTCAGTCGTCTATGTCAAGTCTATGTTTTTGGAATCTGCGTTCTTGAGCTTCTTGCATACTCAGGTAAATATACTTACTTCCCAGACTTCTTATGGCATTGAAGATTAGGCACAGTCTTACTATAAGCTTATGTTGTTTGGGTTTCGAACAGTGTTCTAAGTCCAAGAAGGCAATTTTATGAGCATAATACAGGTTAAAATAAAAATTGATTTGTCTACAGAACTCTGATCTCACCAGAATAGAATAGATAATAAAATATATTCTCCTTGGTTGCCAAATGTGAACATCCTGTACTTTTAATATGACTTTTATTTTATAATTTTCATAATAATTTCAAAATTGTTCCTAGGATATTGGCTATGTTAGTATTAGACAAAGAACCTTTTTATATAGATTTAAAAAAACATAAAATAAGGAATGTTGAGGTTTAGACTTTTGCTATGTATTATAATGCTAAATTCTATCCCTGAAGGTCAATATCTACCAATAACTTTTCAGGCTTATAATCTATGTTGTGCAACCTTGTTTTTTATTTAAACTGTGTGTTAACCAAATAGTTAACTACAGCCAATTAGTAAAGGGTTAGAGGCAGGTAGGATTGGAGTGACCTGATTGGTAGAAAAGAGAACATTTCTAAAAGGAGGAAGGAGAGCAGAGAGAAAGTCACCCTGAAGGATAACCTGGACAATATGCTCATGACCCAAAGTAAAGCAAATTTCTGGGGTATTCCAATGAGGAGATACCCAGGCTGTTAATTGGAAGAGTAGTTTAGGGGTTATCCCCAAGTAAGTATCAAAGCAAAATAAAATATCCATAGTCTGAGTCACACTGATTTGCAAGCTACTCAGGGATACTTTTTATTTGGTTTTACTTCATTTCAGGCATATAATTTCAAAACTTTGAATTCTTGGTAGATTTTACTTTATTATGAAGTATGTTTGCTCATCTATTTTGATAAATTTTGGTTGAAAGTCTATTTTATTGGATATTATAATGAGTATTCCTGCTTGTCTCTTGGATTCTTTTGCTCACAAATCCTTTTATTCAGCCCTTTATTACTATGAAGTAATATCTATCTTCTTTGCTGAGATGTGTTTCCTGTATTCAGCAAAATGATGGATCTTGTTTTCATTCCCATTCTATTGTCTTGTGTCCTTCTATTGGTAAAATCATTCTATTTATGTTGAGATATATTAATGCGCAGTGATTGTTAATTCCTGTTGTTTTGAAATTCATAGTTGTAGTGTGTTTCCTTCTTTTAGTTTTAATAGTGTCAAGTTATTCTGTGTGCTCTCTTGATTATAGTTAGCACCACATGTAATTTTGTTTCCATGGTATTTTGTAGGGCTGACTTAGTGGAAATATATATTTTTTAATATTGATTTAAAATGAAATATCTTATTTTCTACAACTATTGTGATTGGCAGTTTTACTGGGTATAATGGTCTGGACTGAATAATATCTGTTATCCTCAGGTCTGAAAGACCGCTTCCCAGGCCCTTCTTGATTTTAGTATTTTTGCCAGTTAGTCAGGGGTAATCATCAAATATCTGACTTTACATGTTATATGGCTTTGTACCTTGCAGCTTGTATCATTTGCTGTTTGTTTTGTAGTTGTAGTGTTTTACTTATTATGTGGCAGGAAATTTTTTGTCTTTTTTTTTTGTTTTGTTTTCTTGGTTCAATCAATGTGGTGTTTTGTAAGTTTGATATACGTTTAAAAGCATCTCTTTTGTAGATTATGAAATTTTTCTTCTATGATTCTGTTGTAGATATTTTCTGGGCCTTTGAACTAGGAACCTTCTGTCCTTCCATGAGTATTATTCTTAGGTTCATATTTTCATAAATCCCCTAATTTTCTTAAAGTTTTGTGTCATGAACATATTTAGCATTTGAATTTTTTTAAGGTATGTATAGATTTCTTCCATTGTATATTCTATGCCTGAAATTCTCTCTTCTATCTCTTGAATTCTGTTGATGATGTTTATTTTTCTAGTTCCTGTTCTCTATCCTAGGCTTTCCACCTCTAGGATGCCCTCATTTTCTGTTTTCTTTATTGGTTCTTTTTTCATTGTGTTTTGAGACAGGTTTATTCATATTGTGCACCTTCTTGTGTTATTTTCACATATTGGTTTGTATTTACTCACTTCCTCCTTTAAGGCTAATACCTGTTTGCAAATATTTTCCTGTATTCCTTTAAGGGATTTATAAATGTCCTATATAAAGGCCTCTATCATATTTATAAATTTGGATCTTTGGATCATCTTCTTTGCTTCAGTTTTGTGAGGATATTCAGGGCTTTCTGTAGTAGGACAGTGGAGCTCTAGTGGTATCATATTGCTCTGGCTCATTTTGATTATGAACATATGTTGCCGTCCTGTTTTCCCTGGCATTGACTGGATGATCCTCATGCTAGCAGGACCCCTTGGGAAGGTAGAAAGAACTGTCAGGATTTTCAACTGTTCTCATTCTGCTTCAGACAGACAAGATTGGCAAGGATTTGTTGGGGCAGCATACCTAGCTGGTTGTTTTTGTTACTCTGACAGGTGTTTATTGTTAAAGAGGAGGCTCTTGCAATTTCCCAAAGATCCATGTATACCAGGATGAGCCTAGAACCAGACAATGAGGACCAAGGACCATAAGAATGTTCTCAACTCAACCTTTGCTGACTACGCCTCAAGCAGACCTGACTGGAAAGAGATTGATAGAGCAGTAGTGTTACAAGCTGGTTGTTCTTGGGGCCACCACAGGCCTCCACAGGTAAGCAGAAAGCTCTTGAGGTCCACTAAGGACACTTGGTAGGACAAAGAAGCCCACAACCAGACAACAGTGGTCAGGGTACCTCTCAAATCTCACATCTTGAGGTTCTTTTTTTTTTTTCATGTCTTCACTTTAAGTTTTATTTTTCAATCTTAATTAAATAAGTCTATAATTAAAATTGTATACATTTCTAAATGGTGATGTGATGCTTTGGCATAAATAAAGCGAGAATGGCTAACAACATAAAGATAATTAAAATCAGAAGTTATTTATCTTGTGGCTGGAGCCCTTTGGTCAACATCTCATTTCCCTTCTTCTTCTGGTTTCTGTGTGCCCCATGTTCTTAGGTTTCACATACAAATAAATCTGGGAAACATTTGACATTCACTCTCTGGCTTCTGTTTTGTATGGAATATACCATGCTTTCTTTCTTTTTTTTTCTTTTTTTTTTATTATTATTAACTTGAGTATTTCTTATATACATTTCGAGTGTTATTCCCTTTCCCAGTTTCCGGGCAAACATCCCCCTCCCCCCTCACCTTTCTTATCGGTGTTCCCCTCCCCACACTCCCCCCATTGTCCCCCTCCCCCCAACAGTCTAGTTCACTGGGGGTTCAGTCTTAGCAGGACCCAGGGCTTCCCCTTCCACTGGTGCTCTTACTAGGATATTCATTGCTACCTATGAGGTCAGAGTCCAGGGTCAGTCCATGTATAGTCTTTAGGTAGTGGCTTAGTCCCTGGAAGCTCTGGTTGCTTGGCATTGTTGTACCTATGGGGTCTCGAGCCCCTTCAAGCTCTTCCAGTTCTTTCTCTGATTCCTTCAACGGGGGTCCTATTCTCAGTTCAGTGGTTTGCTGCTGGCATTCGCCTCTGTATTTGCTGTATTCTGGCTGTGTCTCTCAGGAGCGATCTACATACGGCTCCTGTCGGTCTGCACTTCTTTGCTTCATCCATCTTGTCTAATTGGATGGCTGTATATGCATGGGCCACATGTGAGGCAGACTCAGAATGGGTGTTCCTTCAGTCTCTGTTTTAATCTTTACCTCTCTCTTCCCTGTCAAGGGTATTCTTGTTCCCCTTTTAAAGAAGGAGTGAACCATTCACATTTTGATCATCTGTCTTGAGTTCATTTGTTCTAGGCACTTAGGGTAATTCAAGCATTTGGGCTAATAGCCACTTATCAGTGAGTGCATACCATGTATGTCTTTCTGTGTTTGGGTTAGCTCACTCAGGATGATATTTTCCAGTTCCAGCCATTTGCCTACGAATTTCATAAAGTCGTTGTTTTTGATAGCTGAGTAATATTCCATTGTGTAGATGTACCACATTTTCTGTATCCATTCCTCTGTTGAAGGGCATCTGGGTTATTTCCAGCTTCTGGCTATTATAAATAAGGCTGCAATGAACCTAGTGGAGAACGTGTCTTTTTTATATGTTGGGGCATCTTTTGGGAATATGCCCAAGAGAGGTACAGCTGGATCCTCAGGCAGTTCAATGTCCAATTTTCTGAGGATCCTCCAGACTGATTTCCAGAATGGTTGTACCAGTTTGCAATCCCACCAACAATGGAGGAGTGTTCCTCTTTCTCCACATCCTCGCCAGCATCTGTTGTCCCCTGAGTTTTTGATCTTAGCCATTCTCACTGGTGTGAGGTGAAATCTCAGGGTTGTTTTGATTTGCATTTCCCTTATGACTAAAGATGTTGAACATTTCTTTAGGTGTTTCTCCGCCATTCGGCATTCCTCAGCTGTGAATTCTTTATTTAGCTCTGAGCCCAATTTTTTAATAGGGTTATTTGTTTCCCTGTGGTCTAACTTCTTGTGTTCTTTGTATATTTTGGATATAAGGCCTCTATCTGTTGTAGGATTGGTAAAGATCTTTTCCCTATCTGTTGGTTGCAGTTTTGTCCTAACCACAGTGTCCTTTGCCTTACAGAAGCTTTGCAGTTTTATGAGATCCCATTTGTCAATTCTTGATCTTAGAGCGTAAGCCATTGGTGTTTTGTTCAGGAAATTTTTTCCAGTGCCCATGTGTTCCAGAAGCCTCCCTAGTTTTTCTTCTATTAGTTTGAGTGTGTCTGCTTTGATGTGGAGGTCCTTGATCCACTTGGACTTAAGCTTTGTACAGGGTGATAAGCATGGATCGATCTGCATTCTCCTACATGTTGACCTCCAGTTGAACCAGCACCATTGCTGAAAATGCTATCTTTTTTGATTGGATGGTTTTGGCTCCTTTGTCAAAAATTAAGTGACCATAGGTGTGTGCGTTCATTTCTGGGTCTTCAATTCTATTCCATTGGTCTATCTGTCTGTCTCTGTACCAATACCATGCAGTTTTTATCACTATTGCTCTGTAATACTGCTTGAGTTCAGGGATAGTGATTCCCCCTGAAGTCCTTACATTGTTGAGGATAGCTTTAGCTATCCTGGGTTTTTGTTATTCCAGATGAATTTGCAAATTTTTCTGTCTAACTCTTTGAAGAATTGGATTGGTATTTTGATGGGGATTGCATTGAATCTGTAGATTGCTTTTGGTAAAATGGCCATTTTTACTATATTAATCCTGCCAATCCATGAGCATGGGAGATCTTTCCATCTTCTGAGGTCTTCTTCAATTTCCTTCTTCAGTGTCTTAGAGTTCTTATTGTACAGATCTTTTACTTGCTTTGTTAAAGTCACTCCGAGGTACTTTATATTATTTGTTTCTATTATGAAGGGTGTCGTTTCCCTTATTTCTTTCTCGGCTTGTTTCTCTTTTGTATAGAGGAAGGCATCTGATTTATTTGAGTTAATTTTATACCCAGCCACTTTTCTGAAGTTGTTTATCAGCTTTAGTAGTTCTCTGGTGGAACTTTTGGGATCACTTAAATGTACTATCATATCATCTGCAAATAGTGATATTTTGACTTCTTCTTTTCCAATCTGTATCCCCTTGACATCCTTTTGTTGTCTGATTGCTCTGGCTAGAACTTCAAGAACTATATTGAATAAGTAGGGAGAGAGTGGGCAGCCTTGTCTAGTCCCTGATTTTAGTGAGATTGCTTCAAGTTTCTCTCCATTTAGTTTAATGTTAGCAACTGGTTTTCTGTATATGGCTTTTACCATGTTCAGGTATGGGCCTTGAATTCCTATTCTTTCCAGGACTTTTATCATGAAGGGGTGTTGAATTTTGTCAAATGCTTTCTCAGCATCTAATGAAATCATCATGTTGTTTTGTTCTTTCAGTTTGTTTATATAATGGATCACGTTGATGGTTTTCCGTATATTAAACCATCCCTGCATGCCTGGGATGAAGCCTACTTGATCATGGTGGATGATTGTTTTGATGTGCTCTTGGATTCGGTTTGCCAGAATTTTGTTGAGTATTTTTGCGTCGATATTCATAAGGGAAATTGGTCTGAAGTTCTCTTTCTTTGTTGTGTCTTTGTGTGATTTAGGTATAAGAGTAATTGTGGCTTCGTAGAAGGTATTCGGTAGTGATCCATCTGTTTCAATTTTGTGGAATAGTTTGGATAATATTGGTATGAGGTCTTCTATGAAGGTTTGATAGAATTCTGCACTAAACCTGTCTGGACCTGGGCTCTTTTTGGTTGGGAGACCTTTAATGACTGCTTCTATTTCCTTAGGAGTTATGGGGTTGTTTAGCTGGTTTATCTGTTCCTGATTTAACTTCGGTACCTGGTATCTGTCTAGGAAATTGTCCATTTCCTGAAGATTTTCAAGTTTTGTTGAATATAGGTTTTTGTAGTAAGATCTGATGATTTTTTGAATTTCCTCTGAATCTGTTGTTATGTCTGTCTCCCTTTTCATTTCTGATTTTGTTAATTTGGACGCACTCTGTGTGTCCTCTCGTTAATCTCGCTAAGGGTTTATCTATCTTGTTGATTTTCTCAAAGAACCAACTTTTGGTTCTGTTGATTCTTTCTATGGTACTTTTTGTTTCTACTTGGTTGATTTCAGCTCTGAGTTTGATTATTTCCTGCCTTCTACTCCTCCTGGGTGTATTTGCTTCTTTTTGTTCTAGATCTTTTAGGTGTGCTGTCAAGCTGCTGACATATGTTCTTTCCTGTTTCTTTCTGCAGGCACTCAGCACTATGAGTTTTCCTCTTAGCACAGCTTTCATTGTGTCCCATAAGTTTGGGTATGTTGTACCTTCATTTTCATTAAATTCTAAAAAGTTTTTAATTTCTTTCTTTATTTCTTCCATGACCAGGTTATCATTGAGTAGAGCATTGTTCAATTTCCAAGTATATGTGGACATTCTTCCTTGATTGTTGTTGAAGACCAGTTTTAGGCCGTGGTGGTCCAATAGCACGCATGGGATTATTTCTATCTTTCTGCACCTGTTGAGGCCCGTTTTTTGACCAATTATATGGTCAATTTTGGAGAAAGTACCATGAGGAGCTGTGAAGAAGGTATATCCTTTTGCTTTAGGATAGAATGTTCTATAAATATCCGTTAAGTCCATTTGGCTCATGACTTCTCTTAGTCTGTGTACATCTCTGTTTAATTTCTGTTACCATGATCTGTCCATTGATGAGAGTGGGGTGTTGAAATCTCCCACTATTATTGTGTGAGGTGCAATGTGTGTTTTGAGTTTTAGTAAGGTTTCTTTTACATATGTAGGTGCCCTTGTATTTGGGGAATAGATATTTAGGATTGAGAGTTCATCTTGGTGGAATTTTCCTTTGATGAATATGTAGTGTCCTTCCTTATCTTTTTTGATGACTTTTAGTTGAAAATTGATTTTATTTGATATTAGAATGGCTACTCCAGCTTGCTTCTTCTGACCATTTGCTTGGAAAGTTGTTTTCCAGCCTTTCACTCTGAGGTAGTGTCTGTCTTTGTCTCTGAGGTGTGTTTCCTGTAGGCAGCAGAATGCAGGGTCCTCGTTGTGTATCCAGTTTCTTAATCTATTTCTTTTTATTGGGGTGTTGAGGCCATTGATGTTGAGATATATTAAGGAATAGTGGTTATTGCTTCCCGTTATATTCATATTTGGATGTGAGGTTATGTTTGTGTGCTTTCATTCTCTTTGTTTTGTTGCCAATACGATTAGTTTCTTGCTTCTTCTAGGGTATAGCTTGCCTCCTTATGTTGGGATTTACCATTTATTATCCTTTGTAGTGCTGGATTTGTAGAAAGATATTGTGTAAATTTGGTTTTGTCATGAAATATCTTGGTTTCTCCATCTATGTTAATTGAGAGTTTTGCAGGATACAGTAACCTGGGCTGGCATTTTTGTTCTCTTAGGGTCTGTATGACATCAGTCCAGGATCTTCTGGCCTTCATAGTTTCTGGCGAGAAGTCTTGTGTGATTCTGATAGCTCTGACTTTATATGTTACTTGACCTTTTTCCCTTACTGCTTTTAATATTCTTTCTTTATTTTGTGCATTTGGTGTTTTGACTATTATGTGACGGGAGGTGTTTCTTTTCTGGTCCAATCTATTTGGAGTTCTGTAAGCATCTTTTATGCCTATGGGTATCTCTTTTTTTTAGGTTAGGGAAGTTTTCTTCTATGATTTTGTTGAAGATATTTACTGGTCCTTTGAGCTGGGAGTCTTCACTCTCTTTTATACCTAATATCCTTAGGTTTCATCTTCTCATTGAGTCCTGGATTTCCTGTATGTTTTGGACCAGTAGCTTTTTCCGCTTTACATTATCTTTGACAGTTGATTCAATGATTTCTATGGAATCTTCTGCTCCTGAGATTCTCTCTTCCATCTTTTGAATTCTGTTGGTGAGGCTTGTATCTACAGCTCCTTGTCTCTTCTTTTGGTTTTCTATACCCAGGGTTGTTTCCATGTGTTCTTTCTTGATTGCCTCTATTTCCATTTTTAATTCCTTCAACTGTTTGATTGTGTTTTCCTGGAATTCTTTCAGGGATTTTTGTGATTCCTCTGTGTAGGCTTTTACTTGTTTATTAATGTTTTCCTGTGTTTCCCTAAGTGTGTTCATGTCTTTCTTGAAGTCCTCCAGTATCATGATCAAATATGATTTTGAAACTAGATCTTGCTTTTCTGGTGTGTTTGGATATTCCATGTTTGTTTTGGTGGGAGAATTGGGCTCCGATGATGGCATGTAGTCTTGGTTTCTGTTGCTTGGGTTCCTGCGCTTGCCTCTTGCCATCAGATTATCTCTAGTGTTACTTTGTTCTGCTATTTCTGACAGTGGCTAGACTGGCCTATAAGCCTGTGTGTCAGGAGTGCTGTAGACCTGTTTTCCTCTCTTTCAGTCAGTTATGGGGACAGAGTGTTCTGCTTTCGGGCGTGTAGTTTTTCCTCTCTACAGGTCTTCAGCTGTTCCTGTGGGTCTGTGTCTTGAGTTCACCAGGCAGCTTTCTTGCAGCAGACAAGTTTGTCTTACCTGTGGTCCCGAGGCTCAAGTTTGCTCACGGGGTGCTGCCCAAGGCCTCTCTGCGGAGGCAGCAACCAGGAAGACCTGTGTCGCCCCTTCCGGGAGCTTCAGTGCACCAGGGTTCCAGATGGCCTTTGGTGTTTTCCTCTGGCGTCCGCGATGTATGTACAGAGAGCAGTCTCTTCTGGTTTTCCAGGCTTGTCTGCCTCTCTGAAGGTTCAGCTCTCCCTCCCACGGGATTTGGGTGCAGAGAACTGTTTATCCGGTCTGTTTCCCTCGGGTTCTGGCGGTGACTCAGGCAGGGGTCCTGCCGCTCCTGGGCCCTCCCCCACGGGAGCCCAGAGGCCTTATACAGTTTCCTCTTGGGCCAGGGATGTGGGCAGGGGTGGGCAGTGTTGGTGGTCTCTTCCGCTCTGCAGCCTCAGGAGTGCCCACCTGATCAGGCGGTGAGGTGTCTTTCCCACAGGTGTGGGAGCAGAGACATACCATGCTTTCTTTATGTGCTCATTTGTCAGAGGTCTCTTGTGCGTTTGTGTGTGTGTGTGTGTGTGTGTGTGTGTGTGTGTGTGTGTGTCCATGAGTAGAACTGCTAGACCACATCGAGTTTTATCTTAATATTATTGAGGACATTCCAGGATGCTTTTCACAACAGCTTTACTAATTTACATCACCATCAGTGTAAGAGTGCTGATTTTCCTATCCACTCGTTTCAACATTTATCATATTTAAATGTTTTTGTTATAGCAATCTCAATAAGTAGGTGTCATAATGTGTTTGTGGCTTTGATTTGCCTGATGATGAATGTTACTGAGCATCATTTTGAGTACCCATTGGGCAACTTCATTCTTCCTAGGGAGATGTCTGTGCAGGTCACTTCCAAATTGACTGATTTGGTTATTTTGCTGTTGATCTATCCTAGTTCTTTGTGTATTTGCTCTCTGTTGAGGGTTGCATTAATGATGGCCATTACGACTTGAATGAGATAAGATCACAAAATAGGCTTAACTTGCATTTTATTACAGTTAAGGATGTTGGATATTTCCCCAATATTTATTCACCATTAGCATTTCTTCTCTTGAGAACCATTTCATTTTTTTCATCATTATTAAATTGGGTGTTTCTTATTTAAATTTCATGTTATTCCCTTTCCCGATTTCTAGGCCAACTTTCCCCTAGCCCCTGCCCCTTCCTTTCTATATGGTTTGTTCCCTCCCCATCCTCCCTTTATTACTACCCTCCACCCAACAATCCCTTTCACTGGGGGTCCAGTTTTGTAGTGGTTCTTAAAGTTTTTGTAGGTGTGCATACGATTTCCTTCACATTCAATTTTTTTCGCACCTCTAATCAAGTCTCTTGACTGTAGGTTTCTATGGGACACTCATGGGGTCTGGAAAAATATGGGGTAAAACTTAGCAATTGATAATTTATTATGATCTCTGTGTAAATTTAGAAACATATTAGTTACACTTATTTTAGGGCCTTTGGTCTAAAAGGCGATAGATTGCTTATTTTATAATGACTCTTCTATAGTTGATTGAATGAGACATGCCTCATAGTTCTTGGTAGTTAAATACTTTTTCCACAGTGCTGCTATTGGTGGAAAGTCTAGGTGGTACAGCCATGCTGGAGAAAATATATTACTAGTAGTAGGGTTGAGATTAAAAACTTACCTATTTTCAAATTGCCCTTTTACTATGCTTGTATTTCAAGATGTTAACTCTCAGCTTTCTGCTACTTCAATTATACCTGCTACATACTGCCATATTGCAGTTTTGTCTATTATTGTTTATTGTAAGGGTTAGAGATGACTTCAAATATTTGACATCTGCATAGTAGCCTGCCCTCAGTTATTTGTGATTGGTAAATAAACATTCCTGCAACCAATAGTTGGAGAGAAGAGGCATAGTTGGGTTTTAGATTTTCTGGTCTTGAGACCACAAGGAGGAAGCAAAAGAAGAAAAAGAAGCTGTCATAGAACAGTAAAAATGCACACAAGAAGAAAGGGTACTGCCATGGAAGAAGATTTCTTAAATATCAGTTACTCCACTTCAGTGACTTCTTTAATGAACCCTTATCCTGTCGGCGCCAGCACCGACAGGGTACTGAGAATCGGGCGAAAGCCTATAGGATGAAAGAAACACACATACACACACACAGGTTGTCGCGTCAAGCCAGGAGAGGAAGAGAGAGAGAGAGAGAGAGAGAGAGAGAGAGAGAGAGAGAGAGAAAGAGTGGAAGAGCAGAAGGAAGAGTGAAAGTGAGGAAGAAGAGTGAGAGAGTCCTGTAGCTTTATTCACCACTTATATACCCAAGTCTCCAGGTAGAAAATAACTGGGAAGCACAGTGGGAAACCCTGGCTCATGACTACCTGGTAACAAAAGACCGACTATGAGACCTGAATTAATTAGGAAGAAATCCAAGACCAGCCTAAATCTCAAGGATAAAGGCTGAGGAAGTAGAAGGCAGAAGTAAATTGACCACCACCCAGGTGTGGTCCAGGTGTGTAGATTCCACATGCATCAGCCGGGCTCAGCAGAGGTCATGCAGTGGAGACACCGGGCGTTACTACTTGGTCTTTTCTTCCTGTGCCATAAATACATGGGAGAGCCCTCTGTCCAACAATCCCATGACTTCTTAACTGTGGCCATGCAGTTACAAAGCGGCCAGGCCCAAATCCAATATGGCACTACATCATCCCTTTAGAAATATGAGCACAGATCAACTATATCTTCTGACTTGCTTTTTCTAATATTTTGTTACAACATCGAAAGGATAATGAATACGTCTCCTTAAATTTTTTAACATATTTTCACAAGTTGCTTGACAGGACTTTCACATCAATTATGAGATTGCAAAGGAGACAGTTTTAAAATGAAGATAAAAGTACAAAGCTTTTTGCTGTTTTAGTAACAAACAAAAATTTGTAAGTCCAAGTGAAGAATGAAACCATTTAATAAAATCTGCCCCTCAGATTCTACTACAGAAAAGGTTGTAGTCAAGTTATTTTTGCAAATTAAACTCAGTACTCATCCTTTAATTACAACCAAGGATTAAAAATGTGTCTTAATGTCAATCCACATAATGTCTTCAGCTAAACGTGCACAAAGACATGTATTCTATCCCAGAGCATATAAATCAGTCGTTATTGTCTTTAACTATAAACCCAGCACTTAGGTAGAAGCAGGGAGGTCAACAACTCAAGGTCATCCTCACCAGCACTGTTCGTTCAAGCCTATCTTTGAATGCATGACGTCCTCTTTGAAAAATTAAAAACACTAAATGAATAAATCTAACTCTTTCCCACTTTTAACTCCACTTTTTTCTTCCACTGAAATTCCTTGCTTTTCTATTCAATTATTACATGCACCCATGCACACACACACACACACACACACACACACACACACACACACACACACACACACACACACACTGTCAAACATATGGAAAAATAAAACTTGCTGAGTAAATGAGGAACACTAAAGTTCCGTGTGTGTGTGTGTGTGTGTGTGTGTGTGTGTGTCTGTGTGTCTGTGTCTGTGTGTGTGTTTGTGTGTGTGTGTGTTTAGAGTTGAGTGGTTCTTATCAGAAAATATATCAGAAGGTTTTTCCCTAAAGAAAAGATTCCACATCAGTTTGTGCCCATTACTTGCCTCTAACTCTTTATCTACAGCAGTATGAAATTTTCCTTGTCCATGGTCTAGGTTTATTTGACTCTATTTATAATGTTTCATGTGTATGCATCACTTTAAAAGAACAAAGAAAGCATCTCACCACAGATGTTTTGGTCCTGTGGATCTTAGAGTGTTTCCATCCCCACTTTTTTATGTTCCCTGAGTCTTAGGAATAGAGTTTGTGTTTTCCACGTATCAGTTGTGTCTTGGTATCCTAAAGACAGTTGTTCTCTTCATTTATATATGTTGGTGATGTCTATATAGCTATTTACATACTACAATAACAAGGTTCTATGCTGCGGGTTTAGAGTTACTCTTATCTGTGGATATAAAGATACCTATCTAAAATACACTAGACAATTATACTGGTTAAGAAATATGTCAGTAGTGGGTTCTTATCTAGTATCCACGACTAGTTCTCAACTAGTCACATGTCATTAGCTAGGTATCACACAGGGATTTGGGGGATGCGCCAAAATTAAGTAGATACTTTTATAAGGATATAAGTGCCATTGCTGAATGTTTCAATATATATTACTGTTAGTTTGAATATATCAAACCCATTGGTTTGATTTATAGACTTCATAGCTGAGTAAGACTATTTACTGCTTTTCACTTTTAGAAGCTAGATTTTTCTGATGCTTTGAGAGCTAGCCTTCAGTAAGGATGCTTCTAACTCAGTTGCAGCTCCATTTCTCTAAGTCCTCTGCTTTAAGTATCTGGTATTTTCAGCAATAAGATATTAGCTTATGTTCTGGGAAGTAATCAAGGGATATGACAATAATCCATGTTATTTGAGGAATCTCTTGTTCTTCTTGACCAAAAATTGGAAATAGCACCACATCTTGGAGTTTGGATTTGCTATTTAGTTTAAGCCATTTGGTTGAATATTATGACCCTAAGTAGCATAACTTCATTTAAACTATTTATAAGTGGTATGTATGTGTGTGTGTGTGTGTGTGTGTGAATAATAAGAAATCAGAGAGCATTAATTTGAGGAGTGGACAGAGTCACATAGAAATATTTGAAAGAAGAGGGAGGAGAGAAATGATGAAAATGTATTATACCTGTAAAATTCTCCAAAATTCATGAAAGTATTTAAAAAGATAATGTAAGCTACATTATTATTCAGAAATTATATATAATTGGACATAATCATATTAAGCACATTAATTTGTCACAGTATGCACATGTACACACACACACACACACACACACCTACAACATTATAAAACCTTTATGTCAAAATTGAGATGAACAGAAAGAACATGGGGAAAAGGAAGGGTGAGGGGTTAAAAGGGAGACTTTGGTCAACATAAAATGAAAAACTGTGAATAAAGACTTTAAAACTCTTTTTTTTATTATAGTGGACGACTGAGCTAGAATTAAGAAAATTAGAACATTTCATTTAAATTTTAATTAATACATATATTTAGTTTTAAATTGCCTGAAAATAAGGGCATTAGAACCGAACTTAACTCTCATCTATTTCAGACATCAGAAAACTCCTTCATAGTGTTTACTTGGTGAGCACTTTATCTACTCTTTCCCCAGCCCCCTGATGGTGTGCCAGTGTCCTGCTCAACAGATAAAGCAACTTCCTCCTCCTCCTCCTCCTCCTCCTCCTCCTCCTCCTCCTCGGGAAGACAGAATTCAAAGTGTGAATTCTTGCATTTATTAACATAATTCCACCAGCTCAGAATGTCATGGTCCGAAAAAACTTCTTTTACATTATCTGGAGGTCTGAGGTGGGGAGAGATCAGAAAAATAATCAGGAGGCAAGATTTAAGAGGTCATTGGAATATCAAACCATAACTGATACATGTAAAATACAAACTTTTGTGGATCACAAAAGTGGAAGGGGGCCAAAGGATGTTGTAATTTTATTTTACTTGAAAAAAAGGATCAAAAGGTCAAACCAGAAATGAAATCCTGCAGAGAAATTGTTTGGGAACGACAAAAGAAGTTGAGGATGGTAGGGACTCTAGGGTTTTAAACCTTCTCATCCTGTGTCTGACAGCATGTTCCTGCTGTGGATCCAGCCACACAGTTCTTCCATAGTCTTTGTAGAGCACTGTCTAATCCAGTAAGTTTTATTCCTCAATACCAATTATTTAGGTACATTGTGTTAAACATCAGTTATTACTTAGAGTTTGACAAACATGCATATGAGGATGAGTATCGATTCTATGCAAAGAGTACACCATTCCATAGAAGGAATGTGAGAGTCAATTTCTTTTCTGTGATTGTGTAAATTTGGGAGACAATTCTCCACAGATACTAATGAGTATATGTAGAACATACAAATATATAGTCAATAATAAATTAATTTTAAACATTTTTGAGAATTTCTTACATAAGCACTATATTACATCATTTTCATGCCTCATTTCTATCATCTCTTCACATCCTTTCCTTATTTTCTCTCAAATTTATGACCTCTTCTTTAAATATTGATGCATATATATGCATATGAGTATATAAATACAGCCAAAGGAGTCTATATAATGATGTTCTTTGGGCATTGATAACCAAGGAGGAGGTTTGTCTCAGCTGGAAAATAAATTTCTTTGATGAGTGGTGAGAACTACACTTATCTGGAAGCATAAGGATAAGATTCTAGAATACAGTTAGAAATTATACTGATTTAAGGAGGTAACAGTTTTAAGTTCCCCTCTCTGGTCTAAGACCTCACTAACCATGCTTTGCTAGTTAGGTTTTTAATGCTCAGTTTGAATCCCCTTTAACTGAGGGAGCCTTAAGCCTAATTATACAACTGTTGATTGCTTTCAAAATAGGGAGGCAACGTTTAGAACAGAGGCAGAAGGAACACCCATTCAGAACCTGCCCCACATGTGGCCCATACTTATACAGCCACCAAACTACTTAAGATGGATGAAGCAAAGAAGTGCAGGCCAACAGGAACCGGATGTAGATCTCTCCTGAGAGACACAGCTAGAATACAGCAAATGCATAGGCGAATGCCATCATTAAACCACTGAACTGAGAGCAAGACCGCCGTTGAAGGAATCTTAGAAAGGACTGAAAGAACTTGAAGGGACTCGAGACCCCATATGAACAATGCCAACCAACCAAAGCTTCCAGGGACTAAGCCACAACCCAAAGACTATACATGGACTGACTCTGGGCTCCAACCTCATAGGTAGCAATGAATAGCCTAGTAAGATCACCAGTGGAAGGGGAGGCCCTTGTTCCTGCCAAGACTGAATCCCCAGTGAACCTGATTGTTGGAGGGAGGGCAGTAATGGGGGGAGGATGAGGAGGGGAACACTCACAGAGAAGGGGAAGGAGAGGGGTTAAGGGGATGTTGGCCTGGAAACCGGGAAAGAGAATAACAATCGAAATGTAAATAAGAAATACCCAAGTTAATAAAGATGAAAAAAAAAAAAGGAAAAAATGTAAGTATTAAATCTTCATTCTTGAAATTATCTGGGTTTCCTGGTCATTGTTATGATTTATAAATTTTACAACTGGTTAGAACTATTGATTACTTTTTTAATTTGATGCTTGTATAGAACCTACAAACAGAGCGAGACCCAGGAAGGGAGTTTCAAATTCAGTCTTGCCTTAATGCTTCCAAGTACTGTGTTAAAATAAATATTGTTCTCAGTAGTTTCTTGAAGTCAATCATGGACAATAAACATAGTACTTATAATAATAATAATAATAATAATAATAATAATAATAATAAGTGTTATTTTAATTATAAATTACATTATATAAAATATACAAAATATATAGACATGTGTTTATATATAATAGTTTTATACATACTACAATGTATATAAAATATATAGTTTTGCTATATATATGTGTTTGTTTTGTGTGTGTGTGTTTGTATATCATGGAAGAGTTTGTTATATATATAGAAATAGAAAGATATATATATATATATATATATATATATATATATATATAGAGAGAGAGAGAGAGAGATGAAAAGAGAGACATGATCTGAACCTCACGCTTTAAATGAGGCTGGGATGAAACTCTCTGACATATACTTGTCTCTGCTAGTCAAATGCTGAGATTAAAGATCACTTATTTTATATTTTGAAATATCTTTGTATTTGGAATATCTTTTGTATGTGTGTGTTTGTGTGTGTGTGTGTGTGTGCTACATTAAGAGGTGTGTAATGTAGGCGATGTATGGAATGAAGATGAAGAAGTAGACTTCTGAGTGTGGAAATGTGTAATTAACATGGACATAGAATAATGAAAGGCAAGATTTCAAGAGAAGACTATCATAAATAAAGCAGATATGTGATGAAGAATAATAATAAAAAAACAAAAATTATATAGTGTAAAGGAATGGTATGAAGTATAACCATATTACTGTGTATCACATTCTTTCTTTGTTTTGTCAGTTTGGTGTTTTGAATATATGTGATGGGAAGAATTTATTTTCTGATCCAATGTATTTGGAGTTCTGTAGGCTTCTTGAATGTTTAAGGGCATCTCTTTCTTTAGGTTAGGGAAGTTTACTTCTATAATTGTGTTGAAAATATTTGCTGACACTTTAAGTTGCAAGTCTTCCCTCTAAAGATGTATGTAGCTAGGAATTTTTATATAACTTGAGATGGCAGGTAATTCAAGGATCTTCATTCAAATATAACAGTTATCATGGGCTGGGAAGGTGGATATAAGGTTTAAGTATTTGCCATATAAGCAAAAAGATCTGCAGAATCTAGATGCCATCTAAGTAAATGCCAAGTATGTATGGCAGTTGTTAATCTAGTCTGTTCTGATAGAGTTAAGGAGTCTCCATGAAGAAATATGATGTAGCATATATACTGACTTCTAAGGCTAGACATATAATCAAGCTGTGCTTTTAGCTAGGACCTCTTCCTTTAAAAACATAAGGTGCAACCGTATTCAAAATGTAATCCAAAATTGAAGGCTAAGCCTCTACGTGAACACACATATGCACGACTCCCACATGACACATGCATGGCATGCATCAGATACACCAAACAGATAAAAAAAATTAAAATCCTGCCAAAGCAAATAAGCTTATTTTGTTTTTAAACCTAAAAATGTATACATTTACACCAATAAAACTATGTAGTCGAAAATAATTTTGAAGTAGGAGAAGAGACTATGATGTAGAGTTGTAGGAATTTTTCAAATAAGGATCTGGACAATATGCAAAAGATAAAAGAACTTTGACAAAGCAAGCAAGTGAAGAAATAAAAACAGAGGAAAATAATTTGTATTAAAACAATATGGAAGTTTTTTTTAAAGGAAATCAGTTTACAAAATTAATAACACAAAAAAGCCAAGGAATTTGCAAGTAAACATGAAAAGAATGTGTAATGAATATATCGGACCTACTACTTAGGAAAACCAGCAAGTTCTTTCTTGAGGGTTACAATGCATTCATTTTTAGTTCATATACTGTTATAGATTTTCCTCTTAATTTTAACACTAATTTGTACTTGGAATTTTCTCTTGTCTTAGGAGCTCTGTGATTGTTAAGTTTTTGCCATCTCAAGATCTGCAATCTTGCCACGATCTTCTCACTCACTACCTTTGCTATCTTTTACTAGATTTCATGTCTCTGTTTCCTTATTGGCAAGGATGAAATCTAATTATTTATAATATCCCCAGTACCTATTGCAATAAGGCCTGGCAGTTATTAGATATAGTGTTGACCGAAAGTCTAACTGATAACTAATGCAAAAGAAAGGGGGGAGGAGATGGGTAACACCATGCCTCAGATAAGAACATTGAAGCTACTTCATGCTGTTTCTCTTCTTCAAGATCTTAGACAATTGAAGAACCCTTTTGTCATCTACCTCATCAAAGGGCTCATGCTGTGGTTAACATTTGAGGGAGGGAAAGATCACCATGGAATCTAGAATTAGCTAGGTGTTTCTGTGATAAAATACAGTAACAAAAGCAACTCTGGAAAGGAATGGGTTATTTAGACTCACAGGTCAAGTACACAGTTCATCAATATAGAGAAGGCATGGCAGCCCAGATATGCAACAGTTGATTACATATTTTTCTTCAATCAGGGTTGGGAAGCAGAGAGATGAATGCTAGTTCTCAGATAGTTCTCTCTCTCTCTCTCTCTCTCTCTCTCTCTCTCTCTCTCTCTCTCTCTCTCTCTCTGCAGTAAAGCATACCAGCCCAATCAGATGATATGCAGACAGTTGTACCACAATTAATGCAATTTGATAGGGGAAAAGCCACAGAAGCATTGTTTCATGAACTAGAAATTTTATTCTTTTTAAAACTAATTTAAACTATATTTTAAGTCTCTGGTAAGCTAAAGAATTTTTCACATTGCAAATATTTTGCCTCATTTTAAGCTAAGGATTGCCAACCTGAGTTCTCAATCATTTATCTATGGATTGTCTTTAAAAAACATAAACTGTGAAAGTATGTTATGACATATATGAGATATAACCAGACCCTTAAATCTTAAGGATTATTAGACATTAAGGCAGATGTCAGAGTGAGAGAGGATGAGTCCATATTCCATCAAATATAAGAAGCATTTTCAAAGAAGTAAAACTTTCAGGGAGAATGGAGACAACATACAACAGAGGGACATAATTGTGTCATGAGCTTAGCGGGAATAATACGTAGAGCATCCTGCAGTGAGGGAGACTGAGGAAGTCTAAACAGATGAAAATAGCCAGTTTACAGAAAGGAACACTAAAGAATGCACAGTCATAACTATATTTCCCAAAGAATTTGTTGAAGAACAACTTATATCTGATGATTTTTCAGTCCTTCTGTAAAAAATGTGCAGTGTTTACATATGATTCATATGTTTCATCTATGTTTAATCCTCTCTAAATTATTTATAACACCTAAGACAATATAAATAGGTATTATATATCTTTATTAAGGGACAGTAGGAAGACAAATTATATATATTTCAAGGACTGATTGCATTTTGCTACAAACAACGTAATAAGAAAACAAGATCTGAAGCCCACCTAAATGTGTGCATATGTAGGTACAGGTAGGATGGTGCCTGTGTGAAGGAAAGAAGAAAAAAACTGTGGAAAGTTAGGGTTTTTTTTTTTTCTTTCAATTGGTATGTGGATTCTAGGGAGTGCCTTCCACATTTCCGCATGAGAGTCTTCTCCTGCTGACCTACTTCAATCTATCCAAAAACTATTACATTTGATCTTGTATTTTTATTACCTTATTTTCTGTGAGATGCAGACAGGTAAAGTTGACATATAATTTTAAAATGATATCTTTACTTCCTCTAGAGGACACAGATAGACTTTATGGGTTTGTAAATGATTGTGAGTGCATGAATGGCTTAACATTGAACATACTGTAGATAATCAACAACAAACACGTAACTTCTCTATATGATAAGAGTCCCATAAAGACCATAGATTTGCAAAAGAAGAGAGGATAGCAAAATAACATTTTGAATGCCAAAGTTGATCAGACAATGTATATGTATATGTGTATATGTGCATTCTTCCAGCATGGGGGACAATGAATGAGCTGATTGTGGACTGAGGTACACAGACCTGGAACAAGGGCTTTAAAAGGAGGAGAGTTAGAACATGGTTCAGGACATATTCTCTCTCATCCGGATTTACAGTGGATCCATCTAGGGATATGATTGTGTGTTTTCTCATCTCATACATGTTCATTTTGAGTGAGGATCTTTGAAGAATGGTCATTAACTGCAGTATATCTTGTTAGATTTTTGGTTTGGCCAGGAATCCCTTTTTACTCATAATTCTCTTCCTTTAAGGGCAGCAGATGACCCATTTACCAGCATCATAACAATTTTCCCTTCACATGAAATCACCCCTAAGTGTCTAATCAAGACACTCTTTAGTTGTTATGGCTGTCATGTTAATGGGGATTCTCTGCAGCCCTGAGCACTGAAAGCTGAAAAAATAATATGACAAAAGTTGATGTTGAATTACCTGTATCACAAGGCCTACTGTGGTCCCATAAGGGAAGCAAAATATTCAGAGCAAAATTTAAATTGATTTCAGTTAGAGTCTAAAATTTGTCAGAATTAAAGAGGCCATATTAACTAGATTCTTCAATGCTTCAAATAAATAAAAGCTGCAAAAATTTGATAAGTTACTTGGCTCAGATGCTCTTTCTCTCTCTGTCTCTTTGTCTCTCTGTCTCTCTGTCTCCCTCTCCCTCTCTCTCTCCCTCTTCCTTCCTCCCTACTTCACTCCCTGCCTCCCTCCCTGTCTTCCTTCCTCCTTACTTTTTCCCCTTCATGCTCAATGTGTGTAGTATGGTATGTATGTGTGTGCATATTCGCTGACATACATGTGCTTATCAGTGTTTGTACACACGTGTACACATGAATGCAGAGGACAAAAATCCATAACTGATGTGCCATATTTGAAATTTCTCTAAAGTGCTTTTCAAGAAGAGTCACTACTTAAACAATTTATTATTTAAAGCAGATTTAATTTTTGAACCTTATTATTTAGCATGTGGTTCTTCACTGGACCTCTCATTTCTTAAAACAAGGTTCATCTTTAAACCTTATTATTCAAGGCATGGTCTTTCATCAAATCTAAAAGGAGATAACTTGATCAGTGTATATGACCCATGAGCTTTACGTTTTCATGTCTTTCCCCTCTTAGCTCTCGAGCTACTTATGTGTGCTGTGATTCCCAGCATTCATCTCGGTAATGGGATTCTGAACTTGTATGGCAAGCACTTGATATTCTGAACCTTTTCACTATTCCAGACTTATGTGTTTGAAAGCTTTCTCATATTGTCTATAATTGTGGTCTAATCATTTTTATATTTACTATAAGGAAGAAGCCTATTCATTAATTTTATTAATGACTAAATAATTGGTTATCAAAGGTCAATAAGTAATGTATAGAAGCTAATAATTAAAGAAAATAATTTGAACTTGAAACTCTGGATGATGGAATATGATTAGTGTACCACCTGGGAAAGATGAAGGGTCACTTGAATTGACCAACAATGAGAATTTTGAAGATTTAGTAT